>NW_026930164.1:0-108608 GCF_032062105.1 Saccostrea cuccullata
ATATTGCTATTACGATATGAATATTGGGGCATATTACTGTGAATCTAAGTGCAGGTGGGTATAAAGCAAATAAAATCATTGTCATACATGTAGGTTGCGATCAAACATTCCAAGGTCTTGTCTACATACGCATATTTTAAAAGTAATAACATGCTCTACTGATCTATGAACACCTTTTAAGACAAGGAGATGAAGCTTCTAAATGTACATCAAACCTTAAAGTCAAATTAAACTTATTTCCATCTTTTATCGATAATGTGTTTAATAGCAATGAATGGTTCTGACAAAAAATATTCCTCATGGATTTGTCCCAGGACATAATTCTATGTAAATTTCAGAGGTACTTAATTGAAATTTTTTGAAATAATTTAACAGTGAAGGAGCCAGCATTGTAGGTGGAGTTGTGGGCGGGGTCTTAGCCGTTGCTATAGTGATCGGAATAACAGTGTGTGTCTCTGTACACCTTAAGTTTAAGCAACATGAAGATAGAGCACATCAGAATAACGGGGTGTTACAACATCGTCCGAACGCACTTCCCCCTCTTCATGCTCATGGTCAACATTCAAGTAAATTTTCGTATTTATTTTATGATATTTTAGCCTATTTGAATAAAATGCAATTTCATGTATTAACATACATTTTTACGATGTGCAGCCTTTTTGTCGTTATTTGTAGGTCATGGCCCCCCTCCTCCGGCGTACATGTATCAGGAACCGAATACGGTGCATCAAACCGGGAAATAAGGTTAATGTTAGGCTTCTATGAGAGGTCATTTGTATGTTTATGATTTTTATAATTGTATATTTGATCTTCACTTGAGAATGGCCAATAATAAAACTGATTCAATTGATTTCGTGACTCCGAAAAAAAACATCTTTCAAGCAGAAAGGTAATTTCTTTTTTAACAAATTTTAGTTTAGACAATTGCTGAATGTAAAAAGAAATTTAAAAATGGATATTTCTCATACCTGTAGACAAAAATATGAAATAAATCTTAGACGAATTAGAGTTTAAAATTATTTCATAACGACATAAATATGTGTCTTTTTGTATATAAAAACTTAATATTATAAATAAAAATATGTTGTAAATGAAATAGTTCACTAGAATCACTAACTTTTATTTTAAGTCAAATTGACACACATTATTTGTATTTCCCATAAAGTCCACCATGGTGAAAGAACAATATATTAAGAGAGAGAATGATTATTTGTTAAGTTGCACTAACTTTACACTTATGTTTCTATTACACGGTCCATTTAATTACGGTTGTTGATATCCCACACAAACGAAAAGAATTTATAGACATGACAGAAAAAAAAACTAGAAAAACAAAAAAGTAATCATTGCATAAATTACAGATTCTAAAAAATTTGACATATTTATACTAACAACCAGAAAACTTTGAAACAAAGGTGAAGACAAAATGTTTACAAAATTCTTTTTAATTAGTTAACTTTCTAAAAAATCTATATCCTTTATTTCAATTTCTAAAAAAGTACAATTTTTAAAATATCACCTTTTAAATTGGACATAAAAACTATATGCAATATCATCGTTAGTTTTTATTACTTCGTTATCATTTCTTGAAAATAATAAAAAATAATAATTTTATAAGTGAAAACTATGAACACAGACATTTACATGTACATTTACTCACTATTGCAACATTTCTCATTTTTACATACTAAAAGGTGTGTAATCCACCGTCACAGTCTTTTTAATAGAACTTAACTATACATTAATATACATGTATAGGAAAAGATATAATCAAAGTAAAAAGCAATTTAGTTAAATCAAATTGAAAAGCACATTTATAATACATTCATGGAAATCTCTCTCTCTCTCTCTCTCTCTCTCTCTCTCTCTCTCTCTCTCTCTCTCTCTCTCTCTCTCTCTCTCTCTCTTTTTTTATGTATATGAATAATAAATACATTGAGAATCATGAAAATATTAAACATCATATACATTTCAGAATGAATACAATAAGTCCTTAAGTTGACTGTACCTTCAACATTGCCCAGAACAATGATCTTCAAATTACAAAGAAATGAATAAAAAAGAGTTATAAATGAACTGCATCACCTTGGATGAAGCAGTTTTATGAAAACTTCCAAGTGGATCTGCTATAAATTCTACTACAGACTAACGTTTATAAAAACAAAAGGCCCATGGGCCACATCGCTCACCTGCGAATCGCACCTTTCTGTTTTTGTCATGATCAGGAAATTCCCCCTTGTAAACATATTGTGACAATTCAGTGTATAAATACATGTAATAGACTAACAATTAGTATGAGAAGCATTAGACATAAGATTTGTTTTCTGGCACAGTGGATATATTTCTATGTAAAACTTTGATATTGTGACTTTAACCCCAGGGGGTCATGATATTTTTGTTTCATTAACTTGCTTCCACATAAGTTTCAGTCAGTGGTTCTTGAGAAGAAGATTTTTTAATTTACCTCGTTTTTGAGATTGTTCATACGTAGAGCATTTCCTCCCCTTTTGAGGGGACGCCCTTATTTTTACAATTTAAATTTCTCTTCACCAAAGGTTGCTTTGTACCAATATATATTCTTGCATGAAGAAGTGAAAATGTGTAAATGTACAGAAGACGGAAGCGGACGATAGAAAAGTAAAAATTTGTTAGATTACCATTAAGTCTTTTTCAGGTGAGTAAAAATACACAGTTATGAAACAGATGTGTTTAAAGTACCGACAAAACGCTCCTGCCAACACTATTATTTGTGAATCCTTCTATCAGTGAGTCATGCAGGAAGATGTACTGCTCCTAAAAGTGGGAGTATAAAAGGACTAGCAAGTTTCTATAACGCATGAATTTTGCACAAATTTTACTTATAAATATAAAAACAGGCAAAACTATATTACAAAGCGCAATTGGTACCCATTGGTTTTCCATCTAGTTTCAATTTTACCTAACAATATATATTGTCAGAAAAACTCAAGCATCTCTATATCAAAAGTGAGATAATTGTGTGTGCAATAAAGCCTGATAAAGGCAAGAGTATTTATAAAATCATTTTACAAATGATCAAGGACCAAATAAGTAAATTGACGATGCAGCCATGGATGGCATTTGAAAATTTAAAATCTTCAAATTCCTACTAGATATACACGTAATGTGAAAGAGACAAAAAAAAACTGTAATCGGTGGGTTAAAGTACAGACAAACCGCTCCTGTGAACGCTGTTATTTGTGAATCCCTCTTTCAATGAGTCATGCAGGAAGATGTACTGCTCCTAAAAGTATTTACAAAAATAGAAAAGTATAAACGTATATAGAAGGAATGAAATACCAATGGTTACTTCATATACTAGTAGATCTAATGAATTTTTGTAAGAAACAGAAAAGAAGAGGGAGAAATAATTTAAAACAGTGAGGTTTATTTAATTAATCCAGCTTAGAAAAATAGTATATGTATTCGTTCAAATAAAAATAAAGAATTATTAAGTATGGCAAAACATTTTCAGTTAGTGAGGCGTACTTTTTGTAATACATAGAATGTCAAGAGAGGATAAAACTTACGCATGTTTGTATAGATTTCCCCCGTTGATGTCTAAGAGAAGCTACGTATCCTTTGACGTCAATCGTCTGCTCAGCAGCGCCCTCTTCCAAAAGATAATCAAGGGCGATAAATGTCCCTGTCCTTCCTATCCCTGCACTAAAATAAACTGGAGTTGTTATCAACAAAAGTCTTTCTATTTTCGTTTCAAAGTTCTAAGACAGAAGTTTTGTCCTTATTCTTTAAAATATTTCAAGAAATTTTGTTGAATTCAATCAATCATTTTATTGTTGAATTTTTTCAAAATTTTGTTGAATACCTGCAGTGAACAACAATTGGTCCGTCTGATGACGTCATACCATTCCTAACTAAATTCCTGAAGCAAATGAGTGAAGTCAGATCTTCCGGGACAGAGTTGTCAGGCCACGTGGTGAAATGAAACTGTGTCACTCTTTTTTCCTCTTCCTGGGCGATAATTAAATTGTAATTGAGTGAAATGTAATCACATGTGTAACAATGCGATGAAAATTATAGAGAAATTTGGGCCATATACCGAAGGAGATATTCGTGCTGAATTTAGCATTTTGGGACGGTACTTCTGTATTTCTATTTATTATAATGCCCAGAACGTTATCAGCTCAATCATATTGTGTGTATTAATAGCAAGCAAGAGGAGCACAGAAAATTAAAGTGACTCTTTTTATTCAAATTTTCTCACAATAATCCAGGCATGGTTGAAAGTCCTATTTTTATTTGTTGTAAAAATTACAATGATTTAAAAAAAATCCTTTTCATTTCTTTTTTTTTTGAACTACCTTTCATTTATAAGATAAACGAGAAAAGAATTACAAAATACGTAAGTGGAGGTACATGAACACGATCACTATCGAATACTGTAAATCACTTTTTATTCGCGAGAACTTTATTTTCGCGTAATTACGCGAGACAGTGTGCTCGCGAAAATTAAATTATCGCGTATAATAGTATTCTTTAAGATTATATAGAGCAGTTACTACGATTCGTGAAAATTTTGTCTCGCTAATCAAGAGACAATGACTATCTCGCGAAATAAAGGTGTCGCGAAAATTTAGTGATTTACAGTATATTGGAATTTAATTATTAGAATATATTAAATAGTTGTACATATAACCTGATATTGGACGATCAAATAACGTAGTACGTAATTGTTAAACACATCCACTTTATCCAGTGTAATGGTGTATGGACCAATATCCAGCTCACTGTCTGGCCAGTATTTCAGACATTTCATCTGGAAAAGTGAAAAATTTATTCTTTATCCTAGGAAATTCATATATACATGTATCAAAAAGTATCGTCATGCGTTATAAATAAACAATATAACGTGTATATTATCTGTTATTATATGATTGCATAATTTCCCTCTCTCTGATTGGCCGGGATCCAACAATGTTAGAAGAATACTGCGTTACATTGACCTGCACTTGACCTTTCAGGTCAATATGAGGAATTATTGCAGGTCAATATGATGAATTATTCCTGTTCCATCTTTCCTGGTACAATGTGTTTTTGTTGAATTTTCTCGTTAAAACTTTCAATTAAGGCAAAATGGAGTCTTGTAGGAGTTTGCTATCATTTAATCGTATAATAAATATCAAAACTGTTATTGTTGTTTTCTTGCGGTGAATATGATGATTTAGCCACCTTCGAAGTACAATATTGTACTCCTCAGGTGTCTAAATCATCGTATTGACCTGAAAAACAGCAATAATTATATATAATTTATAGGTAAAAATCAAAAATATATTTAAAAGCTTCTAATATATGCATCATCTATTTTGACTGATCATCCATAAACTGTTTTCAGTAATACTGATGACCTTCACCTTATCTCCTTCGTACAGGTTTGTCAACATAACGATTCTTGTCGAGTCATTCTGCCATATTAGCGTCCAAAAATCCTCTAATGTCTTAGGATTGAAAGGACCTGTTCATTGATAAGCTCATTGATAAATCATTTCTTATTACCTTTATAAAGTGATCTAAAGCAAAGTATTTTTAAATTCTTTTTCATTTCAATTTCTGTACGTGTACATAATGTAGCGTATTCAAGATTTAGCGCAATCAATGGAAATGGAGTTATTTGCATATCCATGAAATAGCGCTACACATGTTTGTGTCATATATTTCTATTTATAAATGAATGCTTAGCGGTTTTCATGATTTAGCGCATCCTCGTCTGCGCAAAAGCCACTAAAATATGAACCCCGCTATTTTAAGTACACATACAGTATTTCACGTGATCATTCATAATTAATGTTACATGTTCTCAATTTATCATGAGGAACTATTAAAAACTTTAAAATATCAACAAATTGACAAATACTCATTAAATGTTCAAAGTTGAAGCACTTGAATAGTTTATTTTTAGAAATTTGTCTTAAAATTAACCTTGAACAGCAATGTAGGCTTGTTCCCTGTTGAAACCCTAAAATAAAACATTAGTATTGAAACACCATTTATATATCATACAGCAACAACTAAAATAAGTACTTCCTGAGTGCTAAGGATCGCTAATTAAATGCCAAATATTTAAAATTGTGTTTGAAAATTTTCGGAATAAACGCATTTGTTATTCCTGCAATTTATCTTTTTAAAAAAATCGTTAAATACTTACATGAATGTATGAAGCATTAACAAAACCGCCATCCTCATTAGCTTCTGATCTGTGATCGAGCTTTACACGATTGTAGTCATCTGAAAAGAAGAAATACACATTAAACAAAATTAAATGTTCGACCCCCATCAACTGAAGGATCTGAAACATGTACTTTAAATATCACAGTTGTGAGACTTTAATCATTTACTTACAGGGATAGATTCCTTTGTATCGGTTCCCCTTCCTGTTCGAAGCTTTAAGTGCGTCCGAGTAAGATTCCAATAATCCCTTCGGAAGGTCCTATGATTACAGTTAAATGATTCATTAAATAAATTCAGGATTTAATTTCACGCTTAAATATTATTTTCTGAAAAGACACGATGGTTGATAAGTAATTTACTCTACCTACAATTATTTTCATAAAATGGGGAAAGAAAACAAAAACAGTTGCATAAATACTTGAAGGACTCGTCTGAAGGATAAACTAAAAGTGACATTTAGTTTCTGAGCAACCCCGGCCACTAATTATAATATTAATGATTGCTATTACATGTCTATATGTTTCATAGAAAATGTGTATTTACAAACATTAAATGCTGTCAGTAGGTATTATATAAAGAATAGATAAATAGGCTGACATAAATTAAAGCGTACCTCGAATTCTTTCTCTAGTATACCACTGTTCTTTTTTTCTGGCATTTCTCTTATAAATTGATCTAAACAGACCCTCTGTGATGTCAGATTACTGTACTCGACGACAACGACTTCCTCTTCTACGTAATTAGCCTCGTTTTGAGGAATCTCCTCTAGATCCGACTCATTTCTCGATTCTGATCTCTGAAGATTTAATGCTAAGTCATTTTCTTGATCTTTGTTAGACTTTTCTTTGTTCCACCTGCATTTATTACGTAAAAAATAATTCCAAGAGAGCATTTTTTAAAATTAAATGAAGATGATTATACATGACACTTCTAAAAATCCTTGATATAACAAATTTCATGAGTGATGTGCCTTAAAAAGATTTTATTTTTAATTGTTAATCTATGACCCGAATAAAGAAAGGTTTCTCAAATTATTTATCTTTCAATCGACTACATTATCTATATTTCCAATTTTGTGGTACTAACTGTGTAATAAATAATACATAAAATGACTTTAATACGAAAAAAGTTTCGAAATGAAATTGCATATATGTGTAGAGTATGCATAAAATTAATTATTAGGACAACATGAGTTTAAAATTGTCATCATAATTTTATTATTAATAAAAACTTGACTATATATTCTTTCTAAAAGGTTTATTTAAATATGATATTAAATTGAATGTTAAATTGCAAATTAAAGATACATTACCTTGTAAAGAAGAGAAAAATGATAACCAGGAGTAATAAAACAACCAAGGAACTCAGAACAACCAGGAGGATTGGGAATTGATTGGGATCTTCTTTATCATCTCTGTCTTTAAAAAATTTGTTCCTTAAACGCACATGTGTTTATTAGAAAAAGGCAATTAAAGGCAATTCAAGCATCCCAAAAAATTGATTTTGAACATGTAATGTACAGATGTGTACATTGTACATGTATTAACTAGTGTTTAAACTTTAAGGACAAGTTTAATTTCTGCAAGGATAAGTTCCTCGAAATAGGAGATCATCTTAATAAATCATTGAGCGGCATTCATGACTTTTGTAGAGAAATAATACAAAAGAGAAAAAAAATGACCTCTGTACCCCAAATATTAATATATAATGGTATCAAACATTTGAATTTGATAAGAGGAGTGATTTAGTTATGCTACAAAAACTCACTTTATCTTCGATATGACCGAAGTTTTAATCTTGTATTATCTAATATTATACTTTCAAGTAAATAACTTGAATCTGATTCGTCTCGAAACATTAAAAAAAAACACTATTACCCGCTGAATAACAATGTCACGCCGTCCTGCGTAGCAACATTCAACATTGCTTGACGACAGGTGATATTTCAAAAAATAGCAACTGCGCAGAATTTATGCGCGCACGGTTCTCTGTTATATGTATTTGTATAAACATTCAGTATAATATAATAAATATTGTATGTAGTTGAGTCAACTACATGCAATTATCATAGAATATTATTGAAACGAAGGGAATACCTTTAAGGATATCTATCTCACCAGTACTAGACTTGTTCTGCTCGAAATTTGATCTGCTTACCGCTTCAAATCTTCTGTCTGCAAAAATGCATATCTAACTTTTTAATTGAAATAGTCTCTTTTTCGTAAGTTCTGTGGTCGATAAATGACCTTTTCAGCAAATACAATCTTTCATTTAGTCAAATGCTGATGTTTTTATACTTATTGTTAGACCATTACTCATACATTAAATTTTGAACGGATCTTTTTCGTTTTTCCCGAAATTGACAAGTGGACACACGGCGGATGGCCGGTCGCAAGTGGATGCTCACTCCCCCCCCCCCCTGCACTTGCTCCCACCTCTGATATTTAAGAGGTCCGTGTTTGCTCTGATCCAAAGATTCCATCGATTAATGGACTTTTGGGTTTAGAGACTATTTGTTATCTCAATATATTTCACTAAGAAGACTAAATGCAACGGAATTTGAAAAAGGAACTGTAATTATGTATAAAATTCTATAGAATAATACAAAACGCGAGCGGAGCAAACATTGACGTAGCCAAAAAACGTGAGAGATGGGCTCATGTTTAAAAAAAGACCAATCGCTTTGCATGAAATCGTCAGTCAACATTCTATTTAACAAGAGATTATACATGTACATTTGTATTTGCTAATAAAGCCATTGAATGTTGAAATATTTCTAACATGTCCATCAATAGCATATTTGAATAAAAATTACTACATGCAAAAATGAAGAAATCTAAGAAATATGTACTATAACTGCTTTTTAAAAAGTTTGCAATTCAAAAAGATAGCAAAGTAAGATTTAAAAAAAATAATTTAATTTAATATGGTGTTTTTAAACTGCAACCTACAATCTGTAGACATTTCAAGTTCACAGTATTTTCCTTGACGTCCATCGGTACAGTTATCACAACTTCCGGTCAATTTGTCACAAGTTTCGAGACACGTTGTCTGACATCTATGTTGACAATAATCACCAAAGAAAGATCCAAAGCATTCATTACATACACCTGATATAGGATGACAGGAAACACATGCCTTTCTGCATTTAGCACAATTTATTCCATAATGGTAAGCAGGACAAACTACGAAAAATTTCATCACTATTAACAGCATGAAATATATAATGTAGTTGACATGCAGTATCGAATATCTATTTTGAAATCTATTGCTGACCATTTTCCATATCATTGTTACATCTGATTGTAAATAAGAAAGTTTGAAACAAACTACGAATAAAAGTGTATATAAAGTTTTTGAATAAAAGTTTAAAAAGTATTTTCTCCTTAACTGCTAAATTTAAGACGATTTACCTATTGGATGTACTTCAAATAGTCTAACTGGTCCTTCATCCATCCTTGTTATTACGATTGAGTTCCCTGTCATTTCCCTTTCACATTCTACGATATACTGATATTTTGTAGAAGGGTTACGAAAATTAAACCTGCGGCAAAGTGTCAATTCATTGGAAAGGACCTGATTTTCAGCTCTTATATGCAATTCATAATTTCCTAAATAAATACAAAATGAGGAATTAATAATGAAAATCCAAGTAATTCCATCTATAGATTTCTTAAATTTTAATCTAAATGAAACAATTTTATACAATACCTCCTCTCAATGAAATGAGTATCCATTTTATACCGTACGTATTTTCCATTATCATAAACCATGTTGCATTACTTGTTTCCTTTGTTACAATATAAGAATCTACATTGCCATCAAAAGCATTCTCCCCTTTGAGTCCAACAGACTGGGTTTTTACTTGAGTTTCGTTTAAGGCTGTAAAATCTAGCCACGAAAAGAAATGAATATAAAATCCGTAGTATTATTTGAGGATGGAATGTCCCCTTTGGAAAGGGATAAAAAAAATTGAAGAACTTAGATTTCTTAATGATACACATTCTTCTTTGTAAATGTATTAAAGACAAACATCGAGTGATCGAATAATTCATACCAATTACTTTAACTTCGTTAATCTGTAAAGCACCATATTCTTCTTTCCTGATGATGATTTTGTTTCCAAACACAACTTCAGATGGGTGGCATGTTACAATTTTAGCTTGATTGGTTACATTGCATATTCTTTCAATCTGTTTACAAGTTCGAATTTCAGATGTGTCCAGTTGTATGTGGATATGATATCTTCCTTTAAGGAAAAAGATAACACCAGTGAATTTCTTGCATTGGCGATGAATATGGTGATTTATATGAAACATGCCAACAATCAAATGTTTAAGTTGTTACGACGTAATATTTCATAGGCTCATGATATTTCACAATACCACAACTAATGCTGAGGAAAATCCAGTAGATTCGATGTACCCTATCAAGAGTCATTGACCACGTCTGGTTTTTGCCTTCCATGGTGAGAGAGTATGTCTCTATGTCGTCATCACAAGCGTTATTTGCAGAATGTAGTCCATTTGTGGAAGACTGCTGTGCTTCACATCTTTGACACTTAACTTGTAAACAATCCCCAAAGTATACATATATTCGCATGTAAATTAATCTTAATATCTTTATATCCTTTCAAACAAAATTATCTATTCATGATTCATGTACTTTACAAAATTATTTGCATTTAGAATAATCTTAATATTATTTTAGTCGCCCGTGTGGCGCAATGGTTAGGGAGTCTGCTCTAGAGTAGTGAAGTAAGGGGTTGATTCTTACGTCGCGGGTTCGAATCCAATAATGGGACGTGGAGATCGGTCCTTCGGAAAAGACCGTATAAAAGCAAGGTCTTGTGTCGCAGTAGGTGCTGACACGGAAAAGATCCCTCACTGATCAATGCTCGTAAGTGCCGAGTAAATGTTAAGAATGGCAGCTTTCTACCTTCAGCTAGTAGCGTCTCCATACGAGTGAAAATTCTTGAGAGGGAGGTTTGACAACTAACGAACAAAACAAAATCTCAGTTCATATCCTTTGAAATACTTTTTGATACATCTACAAAATGTGTGTTTAGTATACTTAGGCTTTATATTAATTGCTATTAAAACTTAGCAAAGAGTAAAGACTTACGTTCTTTTAGATTTACTGACAGTAAAGTAGCACAGTAGTAGGTCCATAGAATAAAAAGCTTAGACCCTGAGAGCATCATTCACGAGCATCAATTGAAATATAAGGTTTTCTCTGATAATATTAATTAATAGCATAAGCGTTTCCGTGCGTGGTCTTTAAGGGTCCTCCACATCATGTGACTTGTGATGTATGCAGAGAAAAATACTTTTACTTCCGGTTTTATGTAGTTTGTCCACTCACGATTTGCCGAGGGACCGCCTGTAAGAGAGTCTTTCAAACGTTTTAGAGATACAGGTTTTTTAAAGTAATAATATGCACTAAACTGAGAGCGACACCCTAATCATAAACAAGGAACACATGACATGAACACGGAGTGACCGATGGAAAAAGATGT
Organism: Saccostrea cuccullata; assembly: GCF_032062105.1. NCBI lineage: Eukaryota > Metazoa > Mollusca > Bivalvia > Ostreida > Ostreidae > Saccostrea > Saccostrea cuccullata. The sequence goes on from NW_026930164.1 coordinate 11,723, forward strand.
CCGTTTTTGTCTTATAAAAGAACAACAAAGGTCTGGGTTTATGTTACATAATAATTCGTGAACAAAGGATGTCAGTATGACGAGAACTTTTTTGTAATAAATTTATACTTTCAGACTAATCAACCCATTGTCATATGATCGTCAACAGAGTCTGTATTGAAAGTTGATATTTTTACGCACAAATTTGTGTGTTTCAATAATATATTATCTCACTCTGTGTTTATAAATATTGATAAAATAGTGTGCGTCTCTAGTTTTCTTCTTTTATATTTGTCCAGTTCAGAAGCCAATAATGAGTAGCTATCATAGTCATACGTATGCGGAGACTTGCCAAAGTTTTTGAATCCCGGGCAACAGGTAAGATAACTCCAAAAAGGAACTTTGATACCAAACATTTTGAAAATATGTTTTCTACATCAGTGCATTTAACTTTAATTCATTTTTATTATGTTATCTAATTCATTGATGCCTTTTCTATACAAAAAGAGTCTTCCTTGATTTTTCTCTATAGATGTACTTTAGAAAAAATGAGTTTTATTTATTTTTTATAAATTAATTTTCTCTAAAAAAGATGTCAATTGATAAAATTAAGTTTTTATGGTTATTCTGTGAGCTTAAAAATACGATATGTTTAGACAAAATTCGTTGTGCTAGGTATGAAAACGCCATGGGAAAAATATATTGAAACTTGTGAAATTTTTAATTAAAAAAATCAATATAAATTACGCGGGTTTGTCAAGGCAGCACATGGATCAGAATTCGGCAAATTAACACTTTCTTTTAATAATATGTAACTCTAATAAATCGGAAAAGTCATAGATAAAACTTTTGCTATCATTATGCATTTTATAGACTTTAATGGGACTTATACTACAGGAAGCATTACACCACGACGTCACCACGTGATGTCTATAATTAGAAAATATGCCTTAATGAAAAAAGTGAAAAGTTCAACCCCAGAAATCAAGATTACATTGGCCCAATGGTGGGCCACTGTTGTCAGTTACGTTGGCCCAATGTCGGAAAATTACATTGGGCCAATGTTATTTTTCTCATCGGCGCAACGTTGCACCGACATGTTGGCGCAACGTTGGCCCAATGTCATACAACGATAATTCTGACGTTGGTCCAACGTTGGACCACTGTTGTCAATCATGTTGGCCCAATGTCTGAAAATTTTATTGGGCCAATGTAAATTTGCTCATCGACGCAACGTTGCATCGACATGTAGGCGTTACGTTGGCCCAATGTCAAACAATGATAATTCTTATGTTGGCCCAATTGGCACAAGGATATTTGGAAATCTATCGAATTCCATGGAAATCTAAGAAATTCCAGGAAGATACATTGAAATAATGATATCATCACACTTTTTCATAGATCAAATCTATATTTTCAAAGTAAAAAAAATCGTTTCTTTTACAATGTGTTTTGAGACAAATATTACATATACCAGTACACTAATAGATGTACATGTACAATGTAAGCACATTTTTTCAAAGTATTTTCACTGATCGACATTTCTTTGTAATAAAATAAACTATTTCTTTTTTTTAAAATATGGCATTTGACTTAATGACATTGGGAGAGATTATTGAAACCTCAACGGGGTATACAGTTACAATGAACTCCCAGTTGCCCATGTACATTTACCGTACAAAGTTAATGACTAGACTAGAGTGACAAACACATGTATTAAGTTTAAAATATGTACTGCACAACTATATCAATAAAAAGATCCCATAAAATCAATGCATGCTATTTTCCCCAAATATGCCAAAGATCCTAATTAAGGAAGATCCGAAACTTCTCAAGTGTCTGCTTGAATCACTTCCTCACTGATATCCCATGAAATTCACAATAACAAATAAATAAAAGATGGCGATATGTTATAGGGTAGCCAAATAACTGGTCATGTCACGAACGGATTCACTTTAAGTAGGAAGGCTCAGCAAGTTCGATGTTGATCATTCCCATAGACACTTCAAACCTTTCTGACACAATTTCTGAAAGAAACTAGAGCAAAGCTCGTAGCAAAGCAACGAGTAGGTCTTCCGTCCTGTTTGACCGGAAGTAACTTTTATTAAAAAAAAGAAAGAGAGAAATGACGACTCTAATGATTTAAATCTTCCAAATCTTTGTTGAAAATTGCAAAAGAAAGCCATTTTTGCTACTTCCTGTTTGACTGGAAGTGACGTCGACAGACAGAAAATTAAGTTTTATGCTTCCAGTGACAAATATTTCCCCAAAACATGTCAAAAACGGCAAAAATATGCAGTTTCGAACTACCTCCGGTTTGGCCGGAAGTGACGTCACAGGACGTATTTTGATGACATCAGTAGATTTTAACAGAGATTTTCAACAACTTTGCTTCTTTGATGTATAACAAATTCTCAATAATTTTTGAGATATCTGGAAAAAAAACTTTTGGCCCATCTACATCCCTAAATTTAGAGGTCAGCTCCTTTTCCGTGATATCATTTGAAAGATTTTCTAATTCTGCACAAATTATTTTCTATATATTTTAACAAAATATTTTTAGTTTAGAAGATAAAAAGCAAAATATGAGTAATTTTTGGCTCGTTTAAGCGTTCTAATTTTTTACCCCTATATAGCGCCATTTTGAATAGAGAAATTGAAAAACAATAACCGATGTGCACAACTTCAATCCTTCTATTATCTAAAATCAGTAGAATTTCTGCTCCAGCTCTAGCCGTCCCTGAGCCTTTGTCTGGAAACGAAAGCCTATAAATTTTTGTTTAAAGGGAAATAACTCAAAACCGGAAGTGACTTTTTGAAATTTTAGACAGCATTCTGATAGAGTTTAGTAACTTCTAGTACCTCTGAAAATTTGAGCGAAATCAATTGAGAAATGAGTGAGATATGAGGCTTTAAAGTTGGCGTCTAGGAAGTAGAAGAAAAAAAAAGAATAATAATCTTTACCAACAGTAGAAGGTCATCCGTTGGAAACGGAAGACCTTAAAAATGACCATTAGGATGTATAATCATCGATATCTATCGCATATACAAATACATGACATATAATAAAGTAAGGCTCAGCCTCTACACAGGGACGTAGCAATAGTGGGGCCTGCCCCCCCCCCCACTTTTTTTCCCAACAATACCTTTTCCATTGAAAATGACCACTGAAAGGTTGGTTGCCCCCCCCCCCCCCCCACTTCTTACCACAGTAAAGTTAAATGAAGGAAATGTAATATTGTATGTAAAAAAAATTTGAAGTGAAAGGAAGTTGGCCTTGGAAAAAGCCCCCCCCCCCCCCCCCCACCTTGTACTTAATTGCTGAAACCCTAAAATATGATATTGATACACGATTTACTACGAAATACTTCCTATATAGGCAATGTGATATAAACCATATGAAAATGGTTTTGAAATTTCCAAAATAAAGATATTTTTACTTTCTAATTAAATATGCAATTCCTTTGTATCGGTTCCAATTTCTGTTCAAAGTTTTAGGTGCGTTCCAGTAATATTCCAATAATCCGTTCAGAAGGTCCTATAAAAAGACGGAGAATTGATTAAAACACTTGCTTTACAAATAAAGAATGAGTAAAGAATACCATTCTGTAGCAATGATAAGAAAAAGATATAAAAAAAAAACTCATTTAATTTTTAAACAATTTTAGCAAGATTTTTATCACTTACCTAAAGGTTGAACATGAAGCAATGCCTGACCTCTACTCCACCACCCATTCCTTGATACTTAGAATTGCTTTTGTAAACCTCTTGACGAAGATGTTTCTTTTCATATTTTAAATCTATTTGAAATGTCAATAAGTAAAGAAGAATATGAATAGAGTAAAAGAAATTGCAACGTAAATCGAGTTCTCTTTTTATTATACTACTGCTCAATTTTCTGGTATTTTCCGTATAAATTGTTCGACAGAGGAGGCCTAATGTGTCGTCAGATTACGACACTCTATTAGATCGGTGTCTTCTTTTCTATATAACTTCGCTTTCATTTTGAAGAAACTTCTATAGATCAGATTCATCTCGAACCTGGGGCCCTTTTTACAAAAGAACCTACGACTAAGACCAAAAACTTCAGATGATTGTAAAATTTTGCAAGATAAATAATTCTCTTTGAAATTCTTTGTGTAAAATTATCTTAAACACATTCCTTTTAAGAAGTTTGATATAATTATCGATATAATGTTAATTAAAACGTTAAAATGAAGAATTAAATTTGGTCTTAAGTCGTAAGTCCTTTTGTACAACGGGCCCCTGGTCTCTAAAGATTAGCAGATACATACACAATTTTCTTGATCGTTGTTTCACCTATTACGTTGAAAAACAATTTCAACAAAATATTAAATAATTGACGAAAATCAAAGTCCATGAAATTAACCAAAAAAGGAACATGATAAAGTTTCTCTTTAATTGGTAACTTAGTATAGTTTTAGTAAAAAATTGAAACATGTCTCTCAATATTTATTTTTATTCGAAATTACATTAAAAATAATTTTGAATAAATTTATTAACTCCTACACTAAGAAAAGGCTAGTAAGCATAATGCTTATTTGCCGTTCATTCATAATAATTTTTATATAGGTACATGTACAGTGTACGGCATTGATTTAAATATGATTATTTTACACGCGACTTTTGTATTGGTTTAATTAAATACAGATTAAACTTGAGTGCAATTGTCGATATCATTAATAAATTATACATTTTGCATAAAACAAGATGCAGCTTACTTTTATAAGAGAATAATGGCAAGCAGGAGTAATAAACAAAACAAAACCATCAGCAGAATTGGAATTGGATCTGGATCATCTTTTTAATCCTGTCTTCTAAACACGATTGTACCCTAAACGGTCACGTGATCATAAAAGCAAATTATTTGATATTTAAAGCTCTAAACCTGTGTCATGCAGATGTATTACACCCAGGTCTAAAAAAAATTTACGAATTCATTGAGCCACGTGCAGATTTTTTGTACATGAAAAAATACTAATAAAACAAGTGAACTCTGTACCACCAGCAAATTTTAATGTATTGGGAGCCTTTGGTTTAGCTTCGATGTCTCAAATATGTATGTCAAACATCAGGAAATCGGCCAGAGGAGTCATCAAGTTATATATAAAGAATTGCATGTATCATAACCTCAGGAGATAAACTTTCTGACAATCTCGTATTATAATTTATATCAAAATAAAGGAATAGCTTTAATGTTATATTTTTCATCAGTAGTAGATTTTATCCCCTCGGACCACTATATTCAACAAACTTTAAATCCTGTTTTTTATATGCATTAAACATATGGAGATAACGATCAGTATTCAAGATCAGAAGTCCATAAAAAAAATACAGAACGGGAGCAAACACGAACCACCAAAACATCGGAGATGGGATCAGGTGCCATGGAGGATTGAACAGCCCCTGCCGACCGTTCACACCCGACGTGAGCTCCTTGTCATGAACGGGAAATAGCGGAAATATCCGTCGTCAATTCAGTTTATAAATAAAGGAATAACAATGAGTACATGTATGAATCAAAGTACTAAAATTACTGAAAAGCGGTTAGCATGCTTTCGTCGAAAATGTACAGTGTACAATAACAAAAAATGCATTGAATGATGCTATTAAAGTAGGCATGCATACCTTTTTCCAGTGTCATCAGCGAAGAAGCAGACACACTGAATTTTGTAGTACTTAACTAAATGATATAACCAATAACATCCCAGACTGATGTCACAAATGTTTGTTTCAAAATATCAACCTGAGATTTTTAGTTTGAAAGACAGGAAGTTCAATTTCAAAATTTTCTCCCTCCCCTCATTGTCTCCATTGGTGGCGTCCAAGAGTGCTCAGAACGAAAAAGAAATTATGTTGATGTTGCAAATTTAATTGGCTTTCATGCTCTATTGATTCTGAAATTAGGTAACTGAAAAGGCTACTATAGCAAACAACTCAAACAGAAAATAAAATGATAATTCAAATTCTTTAGATTAATTGATTTGGAGTACTGTACATAGATCTTTAGCTGGCTAGTCTGGGAAAAACGGATGGACGAGCAGAGAATTAATTAATTTCAGAGAGCTTCAGTTTCGTAGGCTCACTTCTGGTCAGCAGGTGTGACCTGTCATTGGGGATGCTTACTTCTCCTAGGCACCAGAACTTTCAAGGATCCGTTTTTCTTTTGAGATCGATCACTCTTCATTCTGTATTTTGATACAGATACCGAGTACATCTGTTTATTAATATCATGAACTATTTCTCTCAAGGAAGAAAGACAAGTAAACATGAATAATAAAGTTTTAAGAAATGTACATTATTGACTTTTCATACAATTAAATGTTCGAATAAATAAATGGTATATGACAATTATTTGAAAAAGAGTCTTGCACGATATGTATAAACGATCATATACTGAGTATTTGGCAAATATTTTTCATGAAATATTGTTAAAAAAAAAAAAAAAAAAAAAAAAAAAAACATGTGAAATGAAAGTTGTTGTTTAATCCATCAATACTAGTATTTTAAAAATTCAAAGGTTCACTAAAAGTCAGTGTATAACAAACAATTTAATTGTCCATTGCAAGAATTACCTAGGTATCATTGTCACTTTCTTCAATATGTCGCATAAGCAATACATTGTTTTTTTTTGTTTTTGTTTTTTACTAAAAACAAGTATGCGAATTTCTATCAATATGTCTGTAAGCATTTGTATATTAATCTTTATTTCTTCTCAAAGGCTCAAAATGATAATTAACAAAGTGGACAAATTCAAATTTAGAAAGTATTTTTACAACTTATACCTTGCATAGGAATTTAGCAAACTTTCAAAAATAATCATTCATTAGATATAATTTTCAATTTGTGCTTATCGTCAAGATTTTTCATGCCTCTTTTTTCTGTGCATATTTTATATCGGCTGATTTTTAGAAAAGGATCGAATGCCGATTAAATTTTTTTGTCCAATTTTTTTAAAATTAAAATTAATTTTAGTATTTTCAGGCTCCCATTATTTTTTTTTTAATAGAAATGTGATCGTTTAAAATCGTTTGTAATAATTAGACTGAGTACAGAATTTATCCCTGGAAACCAAGCTTTTATCATCTTTTAAATAATTTCAATTGAGAAAAAAGGAGAAGAAAACAAACCGTAATCCATAACTGTACAACTTACAGATGTATTCAGTATTTTTATATAAAGGCTTTCTTCGTGTACTAGTATTACTTAAGTTAATTAAAGGGATGCCTTAATATTTTGGAAAATGAAACTCGATCGAGAGATTCTCCGATGTTTTGCAGTCGGTAATAACCTTCAACCCCTTTAGCCAGTAATTAACCCGTCCTCCCTGTGCCCAGTAGCATAATTCGGTCAAATATTTATTGTTCATGAGGGGTGCCTTATAATTAATCACAGGCACCTGAATTTTTATCAGTAAGTCTCTAAATTAGCCAAATATCGAAACATTCTACCCCCTATATATATAAATACACATGATGTCCAACGTCATTTTGACCACCTGTTCGATTCAGGCTTCAATTTAACACATAAATCGGAAATGCCTACTGGTTTTCGTTTAGCATTGGGTTCAAATATGATATTTCTCGCTATACATTTCTTCCTAAAGTTTAAATCTAACGCGTTGATAATGTTATCAGCTAAACTTCATGCTGACTTCGAATTTCGTCACAGGGCCGATCGCCATCAGCTGACGTCACAGAAATTTAATCTCGACACCAAATGCTCCTATACATAAACTTTTTTTAATACAACAATTATAAATTTATTTCATTGACAAACAAAATCAGAAAAAATTAAAAAACCGAAAGATTATGTTGTTCTGATAGTCTTGATTTTATTTAACATATGTTGTATGTATTAGAAACAAATCATAGGTACTAGGTAGAGGCTTTGTTGAAGTTTCCGTTGTCGATAGGTAGCGCCTTATGGAAGTTTCCGGTGTCGATAAAAATCGGACACATGCCATAAAGCGGCTAGCGAAGCTAACCGCTTAAAAACACCAGTCAGCATTTGACTAAATGGTAAATTGTATTTACTGACAAGGTCATTGTATCGGCCATAGAACTTTTGAAATGGTTATTTTAAACGAGACTGCTAATATTATTGTTTCATCAAGTTGTTTGTCAATAACGTATCTCGTTTTAGAAATTGTTCATACGTTTAGCATGCTTTTGCTTATCAAATCAAGTGAGATACATAAACTCCGTATGCTTAAGTAAGGGAAGTTGACGATAGAAATGTTAAAGTCATCACGTTTATCATAGCTTTGTTGCTAGATTACCATTAACTTCTTGTTCAAGTAAACAATCCACATATGAAACAGATGTGTCAGATTCTGAAGTATCTTTTATCTCAAGCTCATCAGGATATATCGTATCGACATAAGAATGGAAATTACAATTGTTTATTTATTGACAATACTTCGTCGATATATAAATATTGGGTTGAAGGCAAGTGTTTTTTTTTCTTTTAACGCACAAGATGCTTCATGTGAATACAAAATATGTCTGCTAATAACGGGGCGTAATTGGTACCCATGGAAATTTCAATAGATTGTTGTTAGGCCTGTTCTCCGAAACAACATAGATATTGTCAATCAGAAACTCAAGCATCTTTAATATGAGATAGCGAACAGTATTCAAGATTATAACAAAATAATTTTGAAAATGACGATTGACAAGGTAAGTAAATTTAAGAAGTACCATTTTTATTGAAAAGCAGCTGTCAATGATATCGAAAAGCCTGGCTTTTAATTTATCGTGGGGAATGGTCGTGTATAAAGTTAAAAAAGTCGTAAGTTTTTAAGTTGCTGATTTGGTTTAAATCTTTTGATTTAAAATTGTCCAAAAGTTTCTAATAATTTTTAAGTATCCACATCTGATTTACACCACATCTTGAAAATATTGATACACTGTACTCTTGAAGTTTCTCCTTCACTACTATTAATATCTTACTTAGGAGTAAAGAAAGAGGCTTGGTGGATCATTTACTGGAACCTGCTATGTATCTTTGTTTGTAAGAATTCATAGGATATCAGGCTTCTAAAATATTTTGTCAAAATAACAAACAGGTCATTTTAGAACAGCATTAAAAAATATTTGTTTTGGTAGAAAAGTATATGAAATATTCTAAAAGAAAAAAAAATTTAAATTTGTGTACATAATTTTTTAAAAATATTCACATATTCCAATGTAAAAATTTCATTGTCCATTGTGGCCACACCCTATCATGGTTTTAAAAAATTGAATCTACATCTTCAGAAGATTTTCAAAGAGTTTTCCAATATATTTCTAAGTAAAACTTTGGTCATCTAATGTGTCCCCGTCCTACCCCAAAGGAGGTAAGATTTGAAGAACCTTGATTTAACACGCCCTTTGGAATGTTTCCACATAAGTTTCATTTTTCCTTGCACAGTAGTTCTTGAGGCAAAGATCAGCAAGTGAGCAAGTTTAGTGAAAAATTGACAATTGACAATTGATTAGGGATCTCTTCACACAAACACCTGCTGCGAGATGGAAAATCTATTTACATGGCCTGATACGAAAAGCCGGTCTACACTTCTGGCAATGAATTTGAAACCCTTTTCTTGATATCTGACCTATACTCGGCACTCAAGGCCATTGAGCAGTGAGGGTTCTTTATCGTGACAGCGTCTACCGTAAAACGGGACCTACGTTTTTAAGGTCATATCCGAAAGACCCGTGACTTTCACTTCTGATGCCGAGCACTTGGCGAAGGAACAGTCACTACCTGTTTTTACGTCTTAGGTTTGACGCGGCGCCGCGAACGAGAATCGAACCCGGGCCTCCCGATCACGAAGCGTGCGCTCTACCACTAGGCTACCGTGAACGGTCAATAGGCCTGATTGTCAACTATGGGAATAAATTAGCAATCTTCAACCGAAAGTGATGGAATCTCCACATCAGTGCAAAAAATATCAGGATTAACGTTGAACAACAAACAAACAAACACAATAAACAGTAGACAGTCCAAACAGTTTTAATTACAAGTTTAAATTACAGACAAAACGCTCCTACGAGCACTGTTATTTGTTAACCCTTCCATCAGTGAGTCTTGCAAGAAGATGTACTGCTCCTGAAAGGTATTGTAAAAAATGAGAGCAAATAGACAATTCAATAGAATATTTTCAATTATATATCACAGAACAAAAAGTTCCAAAACCTATTTTAATGATAAATCGCTGGTAACAAAGCAGGAAGTCCGACAAAATTTACAATAAATGAAGTTAACCACATTAGAAATGAAAACGTATAAAAATTAGAACAAGGAAATATAGTCAAGATTGACACCTTTTCCGGGTACTTTATAGATTACAATGAATTAGATTGAAATAGCTTACACAAGTCTGTAAAGATTTCCCACGTTGATATCGAAGAGAAACTACGTATCCTTTGACGTCAATCGTCTGCTCAGCAGCGCCCTCTTCCAGGAGATAATCAAGGGCGATAAATATCCCTGTTCTACCAATCCATGCACTGTAATAAAAAGGGCGTGTCATTTTCAGTAAGACTCTTGATTTATTAACAGATTTCATATGACAACATACTTACAGTTGTAAAAATAGTGCAAATTATACTTTAATTAAATTTATGATTTAATTAATAGTGCCATATTTGGGAGCAAAATAATTATATAGAAATTTGTATATTTTGAACAAATCAAATAAAATATTTAAATTTTCCCAATTTTTTAAATATTTGAAATAAATATGTAAATATGTTTATTTCCTTATACTGTGTAACAATTTAATTCTCGATCGCGTGATCACTCCTTTATATGATAAGTATGAGTGTCAAGCAGCTGAATACAGCCTTTTAGCATGTATATACAAATACACCAAACTGAATAAAATGCACAAAGCGATGAAATGAATGAAAACAATTGCTACTAAAAACTTCCTAGATTTTTTTCACAAATTCTAGCTCCTATTCGATATTTTGAATAATCAAATACCGAATAATAGATGGAGAAGGATATGGAGATAACGAAGGGTATTCAATATCAAAGTCCATAAAATAATACAAAATTGGGCCAGAGCAAACACGGACCTCTGAAACATCAGAGGTGGGATCAGGTGCCATGGAGGAGTGATCATTCTTATCATGCATCGGGAAACTGTCATCATTAGGTATAAATATTGATTTGTTTAAGTTTAATCTGTAATATTTACATTTGCAAATGTTTTCGATTATATAACACTACTGAAGGCAAGCGTTTTTATAACTGTATAAATACAAGTATGGGGTCAAGAGGTCATAGATGTGCGTTTGAATAAACGTTCGACGTAATTTCTCTGTGACGTCATAAAGGGTCGACGCGCGTTTAGTGGTTTACATACATGCCGTTGGGTTTGAAAAATTAACGCATTTCACACGTTAAAAGTAACAATCAGGCAAATATAAAGTATGAATAAGTCACAAATGTAAATATAAGTAATAAGGTATCATTTTTTGAGTTTTATTGAGATGTAAAACGGGTTGGCACATGATCAAATCTTTCATAAAGCCCTTCCGGCTTTATGGGATTTGATCACGTGACAAACCCGTTTTACATCTCAATAAAACTCAAAAAATGATACCTTATTTCTTAATAAATTTTGGAAAACATAGCATATATGTTGCTCATTTACGCTGTATAGACGATGACTTATGAAGTGTAGAATCAAATGAAAATTACGTAAGATGCATCAGGTACATGTATTTCATTCCTATATTTGTCTGGAAATTTTGTTTTTGTTTTACTTTCTCTTTTAGTTTTTGTTTTACTTTCTCTTTTAACAAAAATATGAAAATCATAATCTATTTTGTTTGGTATGCCTTTTCATTTATGACAGCTGAAAGTGGGATAATTCCATAACGGTTTCGCCCATTATACAAATTATCACTAATTTCTAACCATCATTAATGATCAAATATAGACAACAAACTAGACAACGCTTATATAAACATTCAATAATCAATTGCACAAGGTGAATATGTCTCTAAACTGTTTCAATATCGAAACTAAAGAACATGTTCTGAGAGCAATGTTCTTTTAAATCAGAGACAAATAAATATAATATATAAGTGAAGTTGATGGTACCATTTCTTTTGATTTACTAATGAAAAACATTATTTCGAAAACTTACGCTTTTCTTTACAATTACATTATATTACATCATCTTCACTGATATATTTCATACCAATTATTAAGTTAAAGATTTTATACTATACTAACTTAAATGTATTAATTTGATCCCAATTGAGCGCTCACTTGTCTGGTCGACAAGTCGTCTTTATTGCTCCTTTTACGAACCGGATTTCACTTTCGGTATTTATACAAATTTTCCTCTTCATCATGGTTTCTATACGATCTTTACTGGATAACTTATATTGATCATCGTTAAATATCCACCTTTTATAATATATATTTCCATGTATTTACCTGCAGTGAACAACAATTGGACCGTCAAATGACGTCATACCATTCCTAACTAAATTTCGGATGCAGATGAGTGACGTCAGATCCTAGATCTGGAACGGAGTTGTCAGGCCACGTAGTGAAATGAAACTGTGTCACTCTTTTTTCTTCTTCCTAACCAATTAAAGGGGAACATTGGGGTAAAAAGCAGAGCTGCAGTGTGAAATGATATAGATATAACAAACAATATTCAAGTTCAGAAGTCCATTAAACAATACAAAGAAGGAGCATGACAAACACGGACTTTCAAATTATTAAACAATTAATTTTAATTTTAGACTTTGTATACCACAAATTATATTCCAATCGGAAGTAGATGTTTGATACCATTGTGTACTTAGTCACTCAAAAGAAACAGATGAACTCAAACTTTATAATTTTAATTTTCAAGTTTATAACAAGGACTTTGTTGATATACATGATAATATTTTCATTATATGAATATACTTAAAAAAAACCTCAAACCACCTTTATTCCTTCAATTTTTTCCCAGAAATTCAAATCATCCCCTTCTTTCAAATAAAATACCATTTTTCTCGTTGCAAATGTGTATGCAGACATAACCCCCCCCCCCCCCCCCCCCCCCCCCCCGATATACGCAAAATAAGTCAATAATGTGGAGCTATTATAGATAAAATATATACCTCAATTTTCTTAGACTTTTGAATGATATAAGACGATATTGTTAACATGCAGTTCACCTGATAATAGACAATCAAATAGCGCAAGATGCAGTTGTCATACACATCCACCGTGTCCAGATTAATGGTGTAAGGTCCAATGTCCAGTTCTGTATCAGGCCAGTACTTCAGACACTTCATCTTAAAAGAGGGTTTAAATGCAAACCGCATAATAATCACTCTCAAAGGTCTTGATGTTAAATACCATTCATATATCAAAGAATTAACATTTATATGAGCATCGTTGTCTTCATGTCTAATAGGAAGTTACTAATTACTAAAAAAATAATATATTATATACACATTTAGTCTTTTTTTCTTATTATTATGATGAGAGGACTTATTATTCACTGTATCAGCTATGTATAGTAATTATCAGGGACCTTATCTCCTTCGTACAGATTGGTCAGCATTACGATTCTTGTGGAGTCATTCTGCCATATTACCGACCAGAAATCCTCTTATGTTTTAGAAGTGAAAGGACCTGTTGCATTAAAATAATTGATGAGTCATTTAGATTTAAGAAATAAAATTCTTTCTTTGGTTTTTAGTATGGGAAGGAATGTCGCAGCTATCGCAGAAAAAATACATAACCCACGTAAGCAGGTTATGTAATTTTTTTCTGCAATAGCTGCGACGTTCATTCCCGTACTAACAATCAAAAAAAAAAACATTTTATTTTTTATTTTTATATCTGTTTAAAAAATCAAACAAGGAAGGATTAAAAAGACTAATTCTTGTTTTATTGATACATATATGTACGACTTAATACTTTTCATTGATGGAACAGTCACTGATCAAGAAATCTGTACAGGTAATATGTCTAGTTTTGTTCATGCACTGATTAACGCAATTGCTTTTCTTAAGAAATAGAGGAGTAAATATTCAGTGAATGTAAATATTTTGAAAATTAACACGTATACGTAATTGAATGAATTAGCAGTTGCCAATATTTTAAGAAAAATTGTCTGTCAAACAGGAAGCTATTAAAATTATGTCTAAAATAGATTATTTTAATACTTTTTCAAAATTCGCTGTAGTATTAGCAATATTTTAACTTTGAGAATATGAAACTCTGTTTTCAAAAATAAACATGTCAGTTGACCTTGTGCGGCTATATAAGCACGTTCTTTTGCGAAACCCTAAATCAAAAGTAAATATATTATATATAGCAACAGGGGTCGAAATAACTAGTACTTCCGTGGGAAAATGACAAGATAGAAATGTGACCCGGAAATATATTAAAACAATTTATTTTATACTGACATGAATGTATGAAGCATTTACAAAATCATCATCTGTATCATCTTCTGTTCTGATTAACTTCACGCGATTATAATCATCTGAAAAAAGGAAATAAGATTACATTTTTTTTAATTGAATTGGTCCATGCAGACCATTTATTTTATGCAAATGTATAATTTACCATGTTTACTTATTTGCGCAAAGAAACTTTGTTAAATCTGAAGTAAAGTTCAAAGACTTTAACTTACAGGGATAAATGCTTTTGTATCTGCTACCGCCCCTGTTTGAAATCTTAAGTGCGTTTGAATAGGATTCAAGCAATCCACATGGAAGGTCCTTTGATTAAAAAAATATTTATATTTTAAAAAAATACTTATAACATTTTATTAAACTTAATATTGATTCCATGTTTCAAACAAACATAATTGTCAATCCCATATAGTAATAAAGCTAGATTTTTCTGCGCTTTTCCCCTGTCCCATGGCTACACTCTAGACTTAAGATTTTTATATTTCTTCAATCAATTTTAAGTATAGTATTAGATAATATACATGTTGCAGTTTGAGCAATAACGCAATAAATGAATGTGTAATATCTGCTAAAATGCTAAAAAAGCATTAACCCAAGGGATCCTTCAATAAATGTAATGGTTATTTGAGAAAGTCTCTAAAACATAACAATTAGATTTTCCTGCCATATACTTAAATTGATGTTGGCAAGAAACTGTATGAGAGATTGGTGTAGCTACCTCATTTTTTAAACATTTAAAATTTATATTGGCCTATTAAATTCTTCTTGATAAAATTTATAAATTACAGACTTAAAGGACAGAAGTACTAATAAGACTGATAATAATTGCCACATACATCAAACTCTTTTTCTAGTGTACCATTGCGTTTGCTCTCGGGCAACTCTTTGATAAACTGCTCTATTGAAACCCTCTGTGACGTCAGATTACTGTACTCAACGACAATAACTTCATCTTCTACGTAATCAGCCTCGTTTTGAGGAATCTCCTCTAGATCCGACTCATTTCTCGACACTGGTCTCTGAAGATTATCAGGAATTTGACTTTTCCTTTTTGTTTTTGACCTTAGATTATTCCACCTATTTAATCAAAAACAATTTTCACCCTGAAATTGATTTTCAGATTTATTTTCTTATATGATATCTTAATATTTCATGATTGTTAAAAATTGACATAAAAGATATGATTATTTACATAAAAGATGTATTAATATTGATATATTAATTTTATTTATTTTCCCGAGTAAAAATTAGGTATATTACAATTTTATATAGTAAGGTGAATGAAAAATAAATTGATCTTTATGAGGGAATATCTGATAAGTTCTGGTAAAACATGAGGCAACAAGTGAATTTTAAACCGAATGGCATATTTAGCAAATCTTAATATCATCAGTTGTAAATATGTTGTATTGATTATTATTTTTGCATTAATAATACAACTTTTGTGATACCTTAGTACAAAGAGAATAGCGACAACCAGTAGTAATAAAACAACCGTGCCACTCAGAGTCACTAGTAGTATTGGGAATTCTTCTTGGTCTTTTTTATCATCTGTATTTTCTGAAAAGAAACTCCACTTACAGGTTATTATATACATGTAAGAATCCAAAGTCTGATGGTCTGACATTGGTGCACGAAAGCAACATATGATTCATGATGTAACAATATTTTATATTCGAAGCTTGCATTTTTAGGGTCAAACCTGGGGGCCCTAAGACTTACTCGAGCTCATGCACTTATGATCCCAGTCTCACTTTTCCGCTATCAATTCCTTTGGAAAAAGTAAGGTTGAGATCAAAAGAGGTTTTTGCCCCAGATGGTTGCAGAATTTCCAAATTTGAAAAACAAGTTCTTTTAATGATCTGTTATGATCTTTTACAAATATAGTTCCTAATTGATCTAAATAAACATGCACATAAGTACACCAAGGGAGTGTAGACCTTTAATACTGATGGCATCATATAAATATTTCTCCACATGAGGATAAACATAAAACATTCAAACAAGTGTAACATATAATTTAAATATGAAGAAACCCAGAGTTTTCAAAATTTCCCATTTTATCCTGCATTTTTAGAAACATCAATATAGAATGTGTATACCTTTAAAAATATCCATCACTGCACCTCTTGTCTTATTCCACTGCGGATCAGTAGTGGTGGTGACTACTTCAGTTTTTATATCTGCACGGAACAAAGTGTACGATTTAATTTATCTTTAAATGTTATAAACTACCTGTGTTTGTAAAACATAATCTACCAACAATTAGACTTTGTTATGATCAATATCTGCAACAATAAATATGACTGATCATTATTGATTTAAGATTTGATTTAAAAAAGTAATATTTACAATTAGTAGAGATTTTATATTCGAAGCCATTTCCATTGTAACGTTCTCCACAAATACGACAGCTTCCGGTTTGTTTGTCACATCTCTTCTTAGGGCATATTGATGGACATCGATATTGACAAAAATCCCCATACAAAGCTCCGTTGCATTGGTTGCATACCCCATATATAGGGTCGCAGGAAACACACGCCTTTCTGCATTTAGCACAGTTTATTCCATAGTGATTTGCAGGACAAACTACAATTCATTTATAAAACTAAAAGGCATTGCAAAAGCAAAAAGAAATGGATAAAATTGTGTGCCAGTCAGAAAAAAATTGCGGATGATCATAATTTGAATCATTGCATTTCTAACATAAAATACAATCCTCAAATATATGTTCGACGATTCCAGCAATAAAGAAAATTTAGTTGCTGGTTGAAACAGTCACATATACTATTCATTATTTTGAGAATTACAAATAATTGATGTAAACCAACTTTTATTCGTGTGCAAGAAATTTTCGGGAGGTTTGGCGAGAGCCTCGTATTCTCGAATATTTCTCGCCGCAAAGCGGTCCTTAAAGTGTATGTGTCTATAAACAGAAGGGTCAAATAAGGCTTGATCAAGAAAATTAATCGTAGCAAACTAGGTAAATCGCGAAATAAAGTTTTTGCAAATAAAAGTTGGTTTACAATACCTATAGGATGCACTTCAAACAGCCTCAATGGTCCTTGGTCGATTCTTCTAATTACAATAGAGTTCCCTTTCACTTCTTTATTACACTCTACTATAATGCGGTGCTTCGTTGCTGGATTACTAAGCTTCAGTTTTTTGCAAAGGGCCGACGTATTAAGATTTCACAGAGTTTTAGATACGTGCACTTCGTATTTGCCTAAGTGAATTAAGACACAAAATGATAATAAAGATACCAAAGCATTCTAAAATAATAATAAAGTCTTACCAAAGTATTCGTTAATATTTTTATTTTTTTTCAAACGGGATGGATTTTAGTCAAAATAATACACCTCCTCTAATAAGAAGTATCCATTTGATTTCCTAACTATTGTTCAGCATCATATACCATGTTGCATTGTCCCGTGCTTCAATTACAAAGTAAGTGTCTACATCACCGTCTAAAATCTTTTTGC
Organism: Saccostrea cuccullata; assembly: GCF_032062105.1. Classification (NCBI taxonomy): domain Eukaryota; kingdom Metazoa; phylum Mollusca; class Bivalvia; order Ostreida; family Ostreidae; genus Saccostrea; species Saccostrea cuccullata. The sequence continues at coordinate 29,640 of NW_026930164.1, forward strand.
CTTCATCGCCACCAGAATGGTTCTTTTGCGGGATATTCCAAGATTCAAATTCTAATTGAAAGAAAGAATGAATTCCTTCCAATTTACCCTCGCTATTTACCAGGTATAACACAGGAATGAAACATTGGATAATAATTCATACTTCTTGGTTTTATTTCATCAATTTGCAGGGCGCCATGATCTAGTTTTGAAATAATAATTTTGTTTCCTTCAGTAGGTCCATAGTTATCGAGGTTGCAAGTTACAGTTTCACTTTGGGTGGTTGTATTGCACGTTCTTTCAATTTGGGAACAACTTCGGGGTTTATGGGTGTCTTTCTGTATGTGGATGTCGTATAGTCCTGTAAAAAAATGAAAATGAAAAGTGTAATTGAAACTTTTTTTTCACTCAGATACCAAACATATATAAAGTTAAAGGAAAGAAAAGATAGTCTGTGGGTTAATTATTATTTATCATATTGACTTGAAATCAAACTTTGATTTAGGGATAGAATACGTTTAACACAGATCATTTTTAGTCCATAATATATTAGTATTTAAACTACCACAGCTAATGCTTAGGAATATCCAGAAGATTGAATAATCTCTATCAAGGGTCATTGACCAGTTCTGCTTTACGTCATTTCCGGTAAGGGAAAATGTTTCCATGTAGTCATCACAAGCGAAATGTGCAGAAGACGATCCGTTTTTAGAAGACTGTTTAGCATCGCATCTTACATCCTGGGTATTACCTTTCAAACAATCCCAAAACATAACAAATACCATTTACTGTCATATGCCCAATTTTATAAACATAAATATACGAGGGGTTATCAAAAAAGTTCATGGACTAGCGTCATAAAATTAAAACCGCTTTAAGCACATCAATGAATTTTAATATATCTAGTAAGCATCATCTTTTCTATCTAAAGAATAAACCATAAATCATAAATTTTATTTTTCAAAAAATTAGTGATGTTTTTGTAAGCAATGGTATGTCCAAGCGGCGCAACCTCGAACACGACGTTTTTGCGACCTATGTGTAACTGAGGAAAAACTCTTTTGATATGGTCATTTGACATCCAAAAATTCCATTAAAACAGGTATGTGTCTGGACACAGTTGTTCCATAAAATACGAAATTTTAACTTCATTCTGAAAGTTCTATGAAATTTTATCGCAAATTTTACACGGAATGTCCAAACAAAAGAGGCCCTAAAAATGACGTTAAAAGGGGGAGGGGTTTCCAATTCCAACATTCTATAAAGTTCTGCCCCTGAAAAAACTGATATAGACCTGAAATATGTTGAAACTGGCTACAGCGAAATAAAGTGCACCCAGAGTACTTGTCTTTTAATGTAAAAATAGATTTAGAGAGAAAAGGGATACACAGTTAATGTCGATGTGCAGTCAAGGAGTGAAAAATCAATCACGTCAAAAATGACGTTGATCATGCGTTGTAGATATTGACCTCCCAAAAGCAAAATATGCCGGCACAATCAAGCGCGGATCTCTCCCAATGTATTAATCCATTTGGAATATTATATTCATTGAAGGCCACTGTTCATGACATTGTAAAGTCATATAAACAAGGCGGGTTTAAGTCCTTACTCAGCTCCAGGGTTTCTCATCAAGAAAGTGTATGAGGTAGAAGAAGCGGACAATGAAAAAACAATGACGTTATAGGACGTCATGAAAATAAACGACGACAGCGCCGGGTGATCATATATTGGCTTTTTCATTTTATAATAATTTGGAAAATAATGAACGTATCAGGCTAAGATTTTCAACATTTCTTTATATTTTGTTGTTTTATGTTCCATATAAATTTTGAAAGCACAGACTGCATAGTACTAATTTTATAGCCTCAGTCCACGAAGTTTTTGATAACCCCTCGTAACTTATGTATTTTCATGATTCATTTGCACGACAAACCTGTTCAACTCTTAAGATTTCTATGTCATTCGTTTGTATAATTACAAAAATTAGAAAGAGTAAATACATGTACGTACCTTTAGTGAAATTATCAAATAAAAATAAAGATGCACACAAGTATACCCAGGGATTGTACACCTTTAATACTGATGACATCATATAAATATTTCTACACATGAGGATAAACACAAAACAGTTCTATCAGTTAAAAGTATTTCTATCAACTCTCAGTGTTTCCGTACCTGCAGATGTTGTAACAACGAACTCTGTACAGAAACTGCCTCATCTATGTTCGAATAAATACTTTTTACGGAAGATAATGACTGCATATATCCTACACTACATCTATTTTCTTTTCTCATGTGTCCTGCATTATTTCAAGAAAGCTATACAGAAAGGGAGGCAGTGTAATGAATTTATCAGTGTTAATGTTCCTTATAAATTAAAGTCAGACAACGTGATTTCGTTGATACAAAAATTTTCCAAGAGGTTGTCACCAAATAATTGTTTCTTAAACAAGTTTCTTCATAAAGAATTAAGAGTACCTATGTATTTGTGTGCAAAATATAGCAGAGGAAGAAATTTTCCATATTATTCAATTGTGAATCAGTATCATGACCAGTATCTAAATCTGGTTTGCTTTATATATGATTAAAATATTTTGACTACAACTTAAAAACTGCAAGATCATTATGAAATAATATCTATATATTGATTTGCCTTATACTTTCATGAGCTACTAAACAGGTGTTTAAGCAATGCGTCGTCAGACCCCAAGCTATTATACGAATGTAGTACAACACAAAGAATCATTAGGTAAATGCTTATAAAGTTCATTCTTAATTTTACAATATATGAAACATATATTTAAGAAAACTGAGTCAAAATTAGCAGTGCCTCTTTATGAAAAAAAATAAGTTGAATAAAATACCGTTTATGGGAGGCACTTTTAAATATGAACTCATTCTAAAATTGATTTAATGAAAAGTTTGATGGTCTATATCTATTATTTACGATCCAGCTGTCTCCTGTGTATTTCGTCGGCTAACTGCTAAATTTTAACTCGATCACGGGACAAACTGCACAAACAAGAAAAAGAAAAGAACTGAAAAATAAGCGTTAAATAAATCAAACCATGAATATTAAACTATTACATAAAAAAGTAAATAAAATTCTTAGCTTGAGGATTATTAATGTCTAGACGTTTAATACCTAAAATTTCCTACTTCTATGGTGGTACGTACGTAAAAGTTTCCGTTGACTAAATTGCAGCATAAAAATCAAAACAAATTAAAGGATAACTAAAAGTAAACTAGATAACAAGTTATGTATTCAAATCAGCGAGCATAAAAATTGATATATTTCAGGATGAAAACTGTAAATATTTTTACATTAGTTAGTTTGAAAGGACAAGTAGGATTCAAAACGATTTCCTATCAATGAGGAAAATTTATCTTATATATTTATTAGTGTTCTCTCTATTTTGAAAATAATTTTTAATTACCATGTTAAGAAGACACGGTATTCAAGAAACTGATATTTATATCAGTATCCTTTGATTGATTTATTGACTGTATATTGTTTAACGTCCCTCTCGAGAATTTTTCACTCATATGGAGACGCCACCATTTGCCGGTGGAGAGCTGCAAATTTGTCCTATACTCGGCACTCCGGGCCATTGAGCAGGGAGGGATCTTTTTCGTGCCAGGACCTACTGCGACACGGGGCCTCGGTTTATACGGTCTCATCCGAAGGACCGGTCTCCACGTCCCGCAGTGGGATTCAAACCCGCGACGTAAGGATTGACTCTTTACTTCGCGACTCTAGAGCAGACGCTCTAACCACTGCGCCACGCGGGCGACCAGTATCCTTTGAAGTTGTTTGACCAAAAACATTTTATGTAAGTGTATATGTTGCACAATTAATCAATGTCCAGAGGAATTCTTATGGTGGCATATTTCTGCCCCCTACATGGAAGATAAATTATGTTAACATTCGACATAATTATGTAGACATGCAACATATTATGTCAACATGCAAGAAAATTTTGTCAACATGCAAGTTACAAATTTTATGAGAAAATATAATTTAAATATGGGTAAATTTAATTATGGTGGCATATTTCTGCCCCCTACATGCAAGATAAATTATGTTAACATGCAAGAAAATTATGTTAACATGCAAGAAAATTATGTGAACATGCAAGATAATTATGTTGACATGCAAGTTACAAATCTTTTAAGGGAATCTGATTTAATTATGGGTAAAATCCCGTTCTGACGCCCGTATCTGTCATCGTAGATGCAAGATGCAACATAATTATGAGAAGATGCGACGTACTTATGTTAGAATGCGAGATAATTATGTTGACATGCAAGACATTTATGTCAACATGCGAGGTAATTATGTACACATGCAAGATATTTATGTCAACATGCGAGTTAATTATGTAGACATGCAAGATACTTATGTTAACATGCAAGATATTATGTGGACATGTAGGATATTTATGTTCACATGCAACTTATTTATGTCAACATGCAAGATAACAACTTGCATATCAACTTACATATCTTGCATGTAAACATAATTATCTTGCATGTTGACATAAATAAGTTGCATGTTGACATAAGTATCTTGCATGTAAGTCCAAAACATATTTTCACAAATACAATTTAGAATAAATGTGGTAGATGGAACGTACTGAATTTACAAAGAATCATCTTAGATTGACTCACATACAAACTCACTCACATCTGCTCTCTGACAACTCTGCTACTTTTGTACTGTCCAGCCAATTAAAAATTAGGATAGAAAGTTGCATTATCAGGGGGAATCTGCATGTTTGACATGAATTTAAGAGGTGCCGACCCTCTGATAAGACATATATCCTTCAAAGTACAAAATATGAATACTACTCATAGTTTTTGTTTTCAGAGAGTCCTAATTAAGACTTCTGAGTAGTCAATTTGATGAAATCTAACATATGATGGAAACTTACTGCAACTTTCTATTTCTTCAATCAATTTCTTCCTAATTGTTTTATTTTTCAATCCAACTTCAAAAGCTTTATAAATTGAATAAGTTGTATCTTTATAAGGACCATTTAAAAATGGTTTAATGTTTAAAGTACTATATACAGAATTTTTATTATTTTGACATTTTTTTTCGCATGAAGAAATATTTAGAGGAAAGATAACGGAAAAATTACTCCTCCTCACAGATGTATTTTTTTTTTCTTACAACCACATATAACATTGTAATTTTCTGACTTAGAAAGCATCGCTTGATGATGTTTTCTGACATGATTTTAATAGGTATGATACTAAGTATTATTTTCATATTCACCTCATATTCTAAATTTAACGTTTTGATAATAAATATATGTAGTTACTCTTTCTATTTTCTGTGTTGGAAGAGGGTGTTGCAGTTCTTTTGTTAGTTTCCCTAAATGTGTAGCAGATTACTAGAAGAATTTTTATGTTGCAGAAACTCATATTAATTTTTTTTTCAAATGCATTAATATATAAAGCACAACGAGAAACAATATTTGGAAGGTGTGTATTGACTTCCAATTTGCCTTAAATGATGTGAAAGTTAGTAATTCGGCAAAATATATCAGATTTTCCGTTTTTTTAAATAGGGAATCCCCATTGTTCTGAAAAAGTGCCTATTGAAACAGAATAATTTTGATGTATACACAAAGAGGCAGGAATTTTCTTCAAAACAGCCATTTCCGATTTTTGTTTCAAAGAGGCACATTTTTGAAAAACACAAAAATTAAATAAAAATTATTCTCCAAAGGAAATGCAAAATGTGTACTTTTAAATAACACTAGAAAATCATCGTGTCCGAAATGGTCTAGTGGATATGCTGGTGGTATTCCAACTAGTACTTTTACCAGAGAATGGGTTCGAATCCTGGTATGGATCATTTTTGCATTTTTTTCATATGTAATGGTAGTGCAGAAATTATATATATTTTGAAAGAGAGGGAGGGGGATGTCAAGAAGTTAATAACTAATCGATATAATAGAAATGCAGGCTTAAATTGTTTTCCTTGATATGCTGTGACTTAAAACTAATGCTTTATTTAGTTTTGTCTTGGAAAATATAGTTACTGTATTGTTTAAATAATAAGTTTTTTATATACTGTAGTTATTGCAATTTTGGTCTCCTAGTTAGTAGCCAAGATTTGACTCGAAACAAATAAAATGTCTAGGATAAGGCACCAACAGTGTGATTATGGGACACAGTTGTATTTCATGAAAAATATTTTCGCACGATGTCTGCAGTATATCTTTCAAAAGCTGTTTTAGCCATTGTGCTTTTTGTTGTTCCAACCTCTTTCGTGCAAAATTACGAAACTGTTTTGTTGTATCAAGCAGGAAATACCCGCCGTAAACATAGCCCTCTACGTAGTTGTATCTATATTTAGACATAACGAGGGTATTTAAATGTCCTTCTCGATATATAAGGAATAATCGCGAGTCTCTGCAACACCCTCTTTCTAGGCCTTTCAACTGCCGCTAGGGGTCGGTTTTATGAACGATAACCCACTGCTGAAACATGTTGAGAGCAGGCTCGGGGTATCTAACTGTTTACACGCAAGGCAGTTTTAGCATTTCCCAAGTGTTTCTTTGCTTTCAGTAGAATCCAGTGGTTTTAAAATTTAGTACCAATGTTAAACTTATTTACTGTATAGTTGCGGACACCATTTCACTACATATTAAAAGTTTTGATTAAAATAAAAAGTGAAATCTACCCTCCTTCTTAGTTCTAACCTAATTAAATTTTTATACTCGGTCGTTCCCCTTCGTGCTTCGTAACACAAGTAAGATGATCAATTGCTGCATTTACTTGTAAAAATATATAAATTTATATAGGAAGCGAAAAAGCGCGCACACAAAAACATGACATTAAATTTTCTTCTTCATAATAATCGTCAAAGAGAGTTAAAAATATTGAATATAGTTTGTTCCCTATTCATTTGACCCTGTTATTTCAGGTAGAGTGAAGGCATTCTCTTTCTCACGGTCAACACTTTTGTGTACAAAACAATGTAAGGAACCCTTTTGTGTACATAACAATACCAATTCAGAAGCAGCCTATAAGTCATTCCTATAAACGATAACTCATAAATTGGCACTAAGTTGGTCATTTTTCACACCTGAGTTACCTATCCTTAAAACACAACATCGGAAAAGTCAATTATAAATATTTAAACTTTTTAATAATGTAATTAAATGTATGCATAAGTTATTATCTTTTTTGATAATTTCATGTACTTAAAAATCTATCTATGCAATGTTTTTTACCATATGTGCAACTTGAAAAATTAATTGAAAGGCCTACTCTTTCTTCATATCATGATCTGACATAAAAATCATTTCTGTAAAAACAAGCAGCGCTTCATACTTCAAACTATTTTCCTGTGGCTCTAATGTTATTGTTGTTCATGAAAATCAAAATTAGAAATTTTAGATTTTATGAAATTTATAGCAGAGGGTCGGGACCCCTTAAGCACTAAAATTGTGTAGAGCTAAGCGAAACAAATTCAAAGAACACAATCCTAAGATCTAACAATAAAGGTGATAACAAGTGTGAGTAAATGACATTGATATCTTGAGACAGGTAAGAGATGTGAAGAATAAGATATTGTTGCCATGTGCAAAAATGCCCTTTCTAAACATAAAATGAAATCAATTATTCTAAAATACAGGTTTCAAAGAAGACCGATAATACATAGAACAATTATATAGAAAAAAATTGATAATTAATAATATGTCATTGATAAACCCTCATAATACACAATCATAACAATGTTTTAAGTTTTCACGACATTTTATTTAACAAAATCTCTTAAGCAATCTGTCAAGCTAAGGATGAATTGTTGTATGAAACAACTTGCCTCTCTTTCTTGGAGAAATGTAACTTATCTCTGATGCCTATGAGAAGTAGGCATCCCCTTTTAATTGATCACGAGAAACGGGTTCTAAAGGCCAACCTTTAAGTAAATTGTCTCATTTAAACTGGAAAAACCCTTGAAAATATCAAATTGTTTTTATCTTCTAAACAAGGCCTAAATGTCAATTTCTATGGGTAAATATAATGCAAAATATGTGATTATCTTTTAAAAATACTCATTTTGTTATTGATACTAATACAAATTAATGATAAATTCTTCAATACTGCATTTGAAAATCTTCATTAACACACTCTTTCCTTCTTATAATAGTAATCGCTTAAAGAACAATGAATAAACGAATATGTGTTCTTTGGCTAATGGATCATCGTTTGCTCTTGTGTCGCAAAATAAGGACATTGGCAAGGTTCCTGGCTTTTTTTTTTTTTTTTAGATTTTTTCAAGAACTCTTGAACAGGTGTGATGATAATAAACATGTTATATTCTGGTACATTTAAGGCGGAATGCCACACCATCTTTTTTATTTTATAGATCTTTGAGTCATCCTTTCTAAACAATGGTTTCAGCATTGAAAGGTCGATATTAGCTCTTAATTATTTTATATGAATTTTTTAGTATTTTTTCAAAGAAAATGAAAAAAATTATTTATATCCAAATAAGTTGTTTTCGAATAAAAAGTTTGTTGTAAATGAATGCATCATATGAATATCTAATAAAATATGTGAAGAAAGACTGGTTAGACTTTTTAATTTTTTAATAAAAAAATTATTTATGAAAATAAAACACATTATTTGTAAATATTTTTTTTAACCTATGGTTTAAAACACCATTAAACTAGTCACCACTGAGGACAACATGTTTGTCAATCATATTTTAAAAAGAAATTGAAACGAAATTGAGAAATTTTAGAGAAATTAATTTTTTTAATATTTGGACCTAACCCGATCAAAATTAAACTGATCCCGATCAAAATTAACACAAAATGAATAAAATGCTAATTTATTGACTCTTCATGTATTTACAATGAAGAAATCTCTTTTATTGTTAAGTTCAATAATGTTTCAACCCTTATTACACCCATTCAGACTAGTGTTCTTATGGAAACGTTCTTTATTTCCATTAATTGTGCAATTATGGTTGGGATCGGTTTAATTTTCATTGAGATTGGCCAAAATTAAAAAAAAATTATTTCTCTAAAATCTGCCTATTTTGTTTCAATTTCTTTTATAAATACGATTAATGAACATGTCCACCCCAGTTGTGGTTGGTTTTAAGAAGATTTTAACCACAAGTTTAAAAAATATTCACAAATTATGTTTTATTTTCATAAATATTTTTTATTTAAAAATTTTCAATATCTGTACAGCTTTTCTTTACATATTTAATTAGGTATTTATGTGATGCATTCATTTACAGCAAAATTTTTACAAGAAAACATCTAATTTGTATGTAAATATTTTTTTTCATTTTCTTTGAAAAAATACAAAAAAATAATATAAAATAATTTAGAGCTAATGTCGGCCTTTCGATGATGAAACCATTGTTTAAAAAGGTTGACTCAGAGATCTATAAAATAAAAAATTGGTGTGTCTTTCCTCCTTAACCCACTAAACCACCCTTCCTTATTAAATTTTGTCAAATCAATTCTCAATGCATTTCCTATGAAAAATGTTGATAAAAAGGACCTACTTAAATTTTTACCATAATAATTTTCCAAATTTTAGTCATTTGAGAAAGTTTATATATTATATACATTATTGTATCCCCATTTCCAATAATATCTAGATATCATGACTAAAACACAAATTTAGAAACATGACACAGATCTACCAACACTGTTTATTATTTTAGAGTTACTTCCCTTAGAATCTAATTCGTATTCATAATGGTAAAAACTGTTTGACTGGTTATATTAAGTAATTTACCATATTGGAAACAAATTTTCATAAAAATATTGGCATAGACTTGTTTTATATTTGTTTACAGTTATTTCATGTAAATGTTGCCTCCTTCGCACGACCTCATTCAGTTACAGGTTCTCGGCATTTGTCATATCTTGTGATTGTCCTTCCCAGCATGGGTATACGGTAAATAACGGTCTGTTGACCACTGTTTACTGTCTGTCCCTGAACACAATGTACAACAAAACAATCACCGTATTTCTTTCCTACTGTAGAGATGATTCTACTCGTTGAAGGAAGCACATGTGCTTTTGTTTACCTCTGTAAAATACGCTTTGTTGGTTTTCATTTCATAGAGAATTCTATACGGGAGATCACTCTCAATTACAGTTTTATAAGTGAATAAACCCATGATATAAACGTTTTTTCTACGGATAAACTTGACTAGCAAATGTCCTTAAATCACGGGTTTAAATCCACTTCGGAACGTGGAGATCGGCTTTACGGATGAGGCCGTGTCAATTGAGGTCCCGTGTCGCCGTAGGTGTTGCTACGAAAAAATTCCCTAACGACCCAATAGTCTTTTTTATCCATTACAACGTTATAGTCCTGACTGTCGGTTACAGGAATAAATGTGCAGCCTTCCACCAAAAGAAATGACACCTCCATATACGTGAAAAATTCTAGAGAATAACGTAAAGCAACAGACAACCCCCCCCCTCAAAAAAACAAAAACAAAAACAAAAACAAAACAAAAAACAATGGACAGTTCACACAGTACTCCAATATGGTTTTAAAGTACCGACAACACGCTCCTGCGAGCACTGTTATTTGTGAATCCTTCTATCAGTGAGTCATGCAGGAAGATATACTGCTCCTAAAAGTATTGAAACAAGAGGCCCATGGGCCACATCGCTCACCTGAGCACTGTGGCTAGGAAAAAGCAGAATTGGTTTATACTTGAAAAGCTAAAATCCAAAACTAGTCCCAAGACCAATCATGGCTTTGCTATTCTTGAGAAGAATTTTAAAGAATTTTCCTATATATGTATTTCTATGTAAAACTTTGGTTGGCCATTTTGGCCCCGCCCTACCCCTGGGGGTCATGATTTGAACAAACTTGAATCTACACTACCTGAGGATGCTTCCATATAAATATGATCAATTATGGCTTTGCTATTCTTGAGAAGAAGATTTTTAAAGAATTTTCCTATATATTTCTATGTAAAACTTTGGTTGGCCATTTTGGCCCCGCCCTACCCCTGGGGGTCATGATTTGAACAAACTTGAATCTACACTACCTGAGGATGCTTCCATATAAATATGATCAATTATGGCTATGCTATTCTTGAGAAGAAGATTTTTAAAGAATTTTCCTACACATTTCTATGTACAACTTTGGTCGGCCATTTTGGATTTTGGCCCCGCCGTACCCCTGGGGGTCATTGTTTGAACAAATTTGAATCTACACTACCTTAGGATGCTTCCATATAAATATGATTAATAACGGCTTTGCTATTCTTGAGAAGAAGTTTTTAAAGAATTTTCCTATATATTTCTATGTAAAGCTTTGGTTGGCCATTTTGGCCCCGCCCTACCCCTGGGGGTCATGATTTGAACAAACTTGAATCTACACTACCTGAGGATGCTTCCATATAAATATGATCAATTATGGCTTTGCTATTCTTGAGAAGAAGATTTTTAAAGAATTTTCCTATACATTTCTATGTAAAAATTTGGTTGGCCATTTTGGCCCCGCCCTACCCCTGGGGGTCATTATTTGAAATAACTTGAGTCTACACTACTTGAGGATGCTTCCATATAAATATGATCAATTATGGCTTTGCTATTCTTGATAAGAAGATTTTTAAAGAATTAACATATATATTTCTATGTAAAACTTTGGTCGGCCATTTTGGTCCCGCCCTACCCCTGGGGGTCATTATTTGAACAAACTTGAATCTACACCACCTGACGATACTTCCATATAGATATGATCAATTATGGCTTTGTTGTTCTTGAGGAGAAGATTTTGAAAGAAATTTCCTATATACTTCTATGTAAAACTTTGATCGGCCATTTTGGCCCCGCCCTACCCCTGGGGGTCATGATTTGAACAAATTTGAATCTACATTACCTGAGGATGTTTCCCCATAAGTTTCATCTTTCCTGGCACAGTGGTTCTTGAGAAGAAGATTTTTAAAACATGCCACCAAATTTTCATTAATTCCCAATTATCTCCCCTTGAATGAGGGCGTGCCCTTCATTTGAACAAACTTGAATCCCCTTTACCAAAGGATACTTTGTGGCAAGTTTGGTTGAAATTAGCCCAGCGGTTCTTGAGAAGAAGTCGAAAATGTGAAAAGTTTACAGACAGACGGACAGACGGACGGACGGACGGACAGGCAGACAGGCAGACGGACGCCGGACAAAATGTGATCAGAAAAGCTCACTTGAGCCTTCGGCTCAGGTGAGCTAAAAAGCCGGAGTAAAATGAAATTTTGATAAAATATCTTCAATCATTATTATATCACAATACGAATAGCTCCAAAACCTACTTTCATAATAAATCTTTGATGACAAGGTGATGAGAGTGGGTGGGCTTTATTTACAATTAAATTTATTTAACTATAGAGGAAATGAAAACGTTTAAAAATTAAAACGTGGTAGTAGTCAAGATAGTCACCATTGTCAGGTAAATTATATATTTCATCGAATTTGAATATAAAGAGATCTTACGCATGTCTGTATAGATTTCCCGCGTTGATGTCTAAGAGCAGCTATATATCCTTTGACGTCAATCGTCTGCTCAGCAGCGCCCTCTTCCAGGAGATAATCAAGGGCGATAAATGTCCCTGTTCTACCAATCCCTGCGCTGCAATAAAAAAGCGCGTGTTATTTTCAGTAAGACTCTTCGAATGATTTATTAACAGTATTCATATGACAATATACAATCAATCAATCATATGACAACAAACATGTACTTACAGTAGTAAAAGTATTGCATAGGTTACTTTAATAAAATTCATGATTTAATGAAATGAAATAATTAAATGATTTAATTTAGAAATTTGTACATTTTAAACTTCTATTAAAAATATCTGCATTTCAAACTTTTTAATTATTTGAAAGAAATATGTAAATACATGTACATGTATGTTTATTTTCTAATACTGTGTGACAATTTCAATCACGTTCACGAGCTCGCTACTTGATATGTCAAGTACCGTGTATGAATGTCAAGCAGTGAATCCAGACTTTGAGTACGATGTAACCAAATACACCAAACTTACTAAAATGCACAAAACAAGGAAATGAATGAAAATACTTGCTACTAAAAACTTCCAAGATACAAACATTTTTCTCAAAAGTTCTAGTTCCTATTCGATATTTTGAATAATCAGATATAGAATAATAGACACTTATTATGCGTCTGGAAACTGCCAGTATTAGGTATAAATATTAATGTTTTTATATTTAAAAAAATATAGCGTTTACGTTGCTCATTATCGCTATTTAGACGATGACTTATTAATTGTGGAATCAAATGAAAATTGCGCAGCATACATCTGGTATTTCAATTTTATATTTGGCAGGGAATTTGGTTTCTGGTTACTTTTTTAAAGATATATGAGAATCATATTCTAGTTTGTCTGGTATGACTCGGTCATTAAATGACAGCTGAAAGTTGGATAATTCCAAAACGGTTTCGCTCATTATACAAATTTTCACTAATTTCTAACCATCATTAATGACCAAATATAGAAAACAAACTAGACAGTGCTTATACAAGCATTCCATAATCATTTGCACAAGGTTAAAATGTCTCTAAACTGCTTCAATATCGAGACAATATAATAAAAAAAAAATGATGTTACAATCTCTGTTAATATAAAAACTATGATTTCCAAAATTTAAGCTGTAGTGATTTCCTTTACAATAACATTATATCAAGTCTTTATTCGGCATATTTATTACCAATCAACATGTTATAAATCTTATTTTATACTAATTGAGAACGTATAAATCTATCACAACAGAGGGCTTGCGAAGTTTTGTCTGGTCGACAAGAGGTCTTTGCTCCACTTCCGCTATTTACAAATTTTCTGATAAGTGTTCCTCTAATCGTGACCTGTATTTGATCTACACTGGATACCCAATATTGAGCATTGTTATATCTCAACCTTTTATGTTTTATACATTTCCATGTATTTACCTGCAGTGAACAACAATTGGTCCGTCTGATGACATCATACCATTCTTAACTAAATTCCGGAAGCAGATGAGTGACGTCAACTCCTCTGGAACAGAGTTGTCGGGCCACGTGGTGAAATGAAACTGTGTCACTCTTTTTTCTTCTTCCTGACCAATTAGAGAAGAACATTGGGGTAAAATACAGAACTGCTGTGTAGAATGTAATATATTTAGATAACAAACAAACAATATACAAGCTCAGAAATCCATAAAACAATACAAAAAAGGAGCATGACAACACGAACTTTCAAATTATTATTCAATTAATTTTTAGACTTTGTACACTTCAATTTATATTCCAATCGGAGGTAGATGTTTTGATTCCATTATGTATTGGAGTCACTCCAAAGAAACAGATGAACTCAAACTTTATAATTTTAATTTTTAAGTTCATAACAAGGACTTTGCTGATATACATAATGATATTTCCATAAAACGAATATATATCTAAAAACTCAATTAACCTTAATGTTTTTTTAATATGAATTCAAATCATCCCCTTCCTTCAAATAAAGTACCATTTTCACATTGCAAACGTTCATGCGGACATAAACCCCCTCAAAAATATATTCTCAAAATGATAAGTCATTAATGTCAAGCTATAGACACTACATATAACTCATTTTTTTTTTAGGCTTTTGAATGATACAAGACAATATTGTTAATATGCAGCTAACCTGACAATAAACGATCAAATAGCGCAAGATGTAGTTGTCATACACATCCACTGTGTCCAGTCTAATGGTGTATGGACCAATGTCCAGATCTGTGTCAGGCCAGTACTTCAGACACTTCATCTAAAAAGAGGAAGTAAAATGCAAACCGCATTATAATCTTTCCTAAAAGTTTAAACGTTAAAATGCCATTTTATGTCAACGAAATCATACACATTTATATTAGGACCATGCATTTCATGCCTTCTGACTAATAAGAAAGAACATACAGATACATTACAAAAACATTTTCTATATGCATATTTAACTTTTTCTCTCATACTTTTAAGCTAAACAGAGGGTTTGTTATTGTATGTATCAGTTTTATATAATAATAATTAAGGACCTTATCTCCTTCGTACAGACTGGTCAGCATAACAATTCTCGTTGAGTCGTTCTGCCATATTACGGTCCAGAAATCCTCTAATGTTTTGGGATTGAAAGGACCTGTTGCATTAAAAATAAATATGAATCATTCATCATTAAAATTTACATGTGTACTTAATCAATTATCAGTTGCCAATACTTGAGTAACATGCCTGTTACACAGGATGCTATCAAAATTCATAATATTTTTTCAAAATAGATAAATTTTCTAAAAGTAATTAAATTTCTCTGTAGTTTAGCAATATATATAAACTTTGAGGAAATTAAACTTTGTTTTCAAAAATAAAACGGTGAACCTTGTGCAGCTATGTAAGCACGTTCTTTGACGAAACCCTAAAACAAGTAAATATGCTATATATAACAACAAGAATCGAAATATATACTTCCGTAGGAAAATTACAAGACAGATATGTGACACAGAAACATATCTGAAGAGTTTAATTTACACTGACATGAATGTATGAAGCATTAACAAAATCATCGTCTTTATTATCTTCTGTTCTGATTAACTTTACACGATTATAGTCATCTGAAAAAAAAATAAAGTAAGATAAAACTTGTTAAACGGATTGAAATTGTTCACGCAGACCATTTATTGTATGCAAATGTATAATGAATCACGTTTTCTTATTCGCAAAAACAAATGTTATTCTGAAGTAAAATTCAAAGACTAAACTCACAGGGATAAATTTCTTTGTATCTGTTACCGCTCCTGTTTGAAATCTTAAGTGCGTTTGAGTAGGATTCTAGCAGTCCACTTGGAAGGTCCTATGATAAAAAAGAACTATAATATCTTTCTTTCTTTATTAGATATTGACTCAATGTTTTTATATTTGCTTCAGAACGTAAATGTCACCCCATAGTGTAACGACAATAGATTTCGGTATTGCTTTAATTACAATTCTAAATATAGTATTAATTGTCATGTTTAGCTGCTGGAAGAAAAAGTCTCTCTGTTACAGTTTTTACATAATAAAACCAAGTGCCTGTGCGACGACAAAAAGTGACCCCCGTAGAATATTGACCAGAGGGTCAAATTTCTACGTACAAAAATGACCCCCTGTTAATATTCTACGGGGGTCATTTTTTCGTCGTTTCACCTCTCCTGCATTATTTTATTTAATAAAATTCTTAAACTGTAACTTAATATATATGATAAACTGATAAGACTGATATTGCCACATACATTAAATTCCTTTTGTAGTGTACCATTGCGTTTTCTCTCCGGGAACTCCTCGATAAACTGCTCTTTTGAAACCCTTTGTGACGTCAAATTACTGTATTCTACGACAATAACTTCTTCTTCTGCATATCCAGCCTCGTTTTGAGGGATCTCCTCTAACTCTGACTCATTTTTCGACTCCGATCTTGGAAGATTCTTTGGAGGGGGACATTTCTTATCTTTTTTTGACCTTAGATTATTCCACCTTTAACATAAAAAAAAATTAAGCTTGAAATTCTATTTTATTTCTTTTCATTGTAAAATATATATTATCAAAACAGTAATTTGATCTGAAGGGTCCTATGTTGCAACCACTATTGAAACAACGACCACTATTGAAATAATCATATCAATAGTGGATAAGATTGCATTTCAATAGCGAACATAGTTAGTAACCACTATTGAAATACGACCACTATTGAAATGATTATATCAATAGTGGTTAAGAGTGCATTTCAATAGCATACATAGTTAGTAACCACTATTGAAATATGACCACTATTGAAATAATTATATCAATAGTGGCTGAGAGTGCAATTCAAGAACAGACAAAATTAGTAAACACTATTGAAATACGACCACTATTGAAATAATTGTATTTCTATATAATTACCATAGGTTTCAACCACTATTAAAATATGAGCACTACTGAAATAATTATTTGATAGTGGGTGAGAGTGCAGATCTATATAATAACCATAGGTTTCAACCACTATTGAAATACGAGCACTACTGAAATAACTATTTAATAGTTGGTGAGAGTGCATTTCAATATAATAACCATAGGTTTCAACCACTATTGAAATACTACCACTAAAGAAAGAAAAGTTTCACCACGTCAGCAATGTTTAAAATAATTATTTCAATATATATTGGATTCATTATTCAAAGCACTATTGAAATAAATAATTTTATCTATATTGAAATCTTTATTTCTAAGGTGAACATTATTTCACTAGTGGTTGCAACCTACGTTTGTTATTGAAATGAATCTCACCCACTATCGAGATAATCATTTCAATAGTAGTCGTATTTCAATAGTGTTTACTATCTATGTTTGTTATTGAAATGCACTCTCAACCACTATTGAAATAATTATTTCAATAGTGGTCGTATTTCAATAGTGGTTATTACCTATGTTTGTTACTGACATGCATCTCAACCACTAATGAAATGAATAAATCAATGGTGGTTATTACCTATGTTTGTTATAGAAATGGAAATGCACTCTCAACCACTATTGATATAATTATTTCAATAGTGGTTGTATTTCAATAGTAGTTATTACCTATGTTTATTATTGAAATGCACTCTCAACCACTATTGATATAATTATTTCAATAGCGGTTGTATTTCAATAGTGGTTATTACCTATGTTTATTATTGAAATGCACTCTCAACCACTATTGATATAATTATTTCAATAGTGGTTGTATTTCAATAGTAGTTATTACCTATGTTTATTATTGAAATGCACTCTCAACCACTATTGATATAATTATTTCAATAGTGGTTGTATTTCAATAGTAGTTATTACCTATGTTTATTATTGAAATGCACTCTTGATATAATTATTTCAATAGTGGTCGTTATTTCAATAGCGGTTGCAACAGTCCTATCACGTTGAGTTGACAGGTATGGATCAGAGGATCAATGGAGATGAAAAGCGTCTAGTTTAATGTGATGATCCGTGCCTGACAAGGAGACATGATACGACCCTTCGGTTCAAGTATCAGTTGTAGGCCTAATGATAATTTTTATATACCCCCTAACCACTTGCAAAATATATTAAAAAAAACTTAAGAGATGGAGAATATTATATCTGTCAATTTTACAAAGCATATTGTCAGGAAACATTTAGATGCGCAAAAAACGTTACTTTTCTGTGAACTACGTCATCAGTTTCAGATATTGGTGATATAGATTCAGAAATCTACAGTGCGGTTATCCGGAAAGTGGAATCACTACATCATGTGATTGTGTAAACACAACAGTAAAATTGAGTGTTACACAGGTAGGTATATGATATTAATATAGTCTTTTGATAAGGTCGACCCATAGATATATCGATTATAGGGAAATGCTTATCGAGCGAGCTCGACGTGCGAAGTCAATAATTATGCGTTTCTTTGAAGTCGATATATATATATATATATATATATATATATATATATATATATATATATATATATATATTAGTGTTGGCAACGAGTACCCGGTTAACCGGTTAACCGTCGAACGATGCGAGTATCGGTTAGTAAAACTGCTAATCGGTTACTCGGATAAAAATGCATTTTTCATAGTAAATACGTAAAAAAAAAATTATTTTTTGTTATTTGTAAATGTATATTGACACATTTCCCTAATTTAATTACCGTTGGGCTTGCTCTAGTGGTTCACAAATCGGATCGATTTGTTTTGATTAGTTTAATTGATGACTTTAATTGCCAGGGGGTACACGTTTTGAAGACCTGAGTTATAAATACATCTGTACCTCATTTAGACCTGTGTTAGCCAGAGGAACATACTTAACAAGATGCCGCCGCAAACATCTAAAGTGTGGAAATATTGTTTACGAACGACTGACTCGAAATCTCTGTGAATCGGAGTTGTCGTATACGGGCGGAACTACAAATATGCTAAATCACATAAGATTGAAAAATAATTCGATAACCAGCTGTGACTAGCATGAAACTCAACAAATATAACCAGTAATTACAAAGTGTTACAGGGTATATTAATTCTCGATCCCGACACATATCTTCGGGTGTCGATAAAATCATTTCTTAAACAAAAACAAATTCCCCGTTTCAAGTGACATTTAAAATCAAAATTCTTCGAAGATATTCTGTTTTTGGAGTTTGTATTTGTAAATAAAGTTCATATATGTAACATTTATTATTTCCTTCTATCAATATGTAAAAGGCTGAGATCAATAATAAATACGGAAACTACAACAAAAATTCATCCGAGTAACCGGGTACTCGATCGGAAGATTAAGCGAGTAACCGGTTAATAAAAATCGTCCGATTTGCCAACACTAATATATATATATATATATATATATATATATATATATATATATATATATATATATATATATATATATATACATACAGACCCTGAGACGTGCTACTACCCCAAAAAAGCGTGTGGCTTTCGTGTGTTTTCCGTTTCGCGCAAACCGTGTAGCGTTTCGTGTAAACCGTGCAGCGTTTCGTGCAAACCGTGTAGCGTTTCGTGTAAACCGTGCAGCGTTTCGTGTAAGCTCCAAAGCGTTTCGTGCAAACCGTGTAGCGAGCGTGCGAAAAGCGTGTGAGAAACGTGCGACTTTCGTGTAAGAACCGTGTGAGAAACGTGCGACATTCGTGCAAGAATCGTGTAAGATTCATTCGGAAGTCAAATGGCTATCGATGGGTCAGGATGTAAAATTCTATTAGTATTTTATAATTGAATTAAAATTATTGGAGTAAAAATAAAAAAGAAAATGGAACAACAAAATTAAATTAAACGGTAATGTATGATTTATATTTGTTTGATTTCTTTTCCTTCTATAGAAAATGTGTTCAAATAAATCAGCTATGTACAACAATTTTAAGGGCATTGTATTCAATATACTACATGTATCAACGCGATCGTGGCCTCTTAAACATTTTTTTTCTCAAAGAAAGAAAGAAATACCGGTAATATTCTTTTTTTTTTTAATTTAAATTAAAAATATATCAGGACTCCGCTCTTGTCTTTACATTTGAAACGATGCGTCATTTAATATCTTTTAATACATACAGACCCTGAGACGTGCTACTACCCCACACGCTCGCTGCACGAACGGTACACGAACGCTACACGGTTTGCACGAAACGCTGCACGGTTTACACGAAACGCTACACGGTTTTCACGAAACGCTACACGGTTTACACGAAACGCTTTGCACGAAAGGCTGCACGGTTTACACGAAAGGCTGCACGAAACGCTTTGTACACGTTTCTCACACGCTTTGTACACGATTCTCGCACGTTTTGGCCTCGGTTTGGATTTTCTACTCGGAATATCTCAGACATTATTGCGGTTTTATCATTAATTACCGAGTATATGGAAATCTTTCGCAAAGCCACATTTAGCAGTTGTAAAATTTGATATCAGTACACTTGTGTCATATAAACAGATAGAAATATTAAATACTCTTACAGTTGTAATTAATTAATAAATAATTGCCATTTCGTATTTATTTATTTATCCAAATGTTAAAAAACGAAATGCCGATATCATGAATGACTGTTTGCTAAAATACAATTTTTATGTATTAGTCATTTATTCATTTTTCTTGCATTTAAATAGTTTAATAAATTATACAAAAAATCGATTTCTTACTGAAGGAATATGAACTCATTGATTTTAAATACATTTAGTATTGATTATATTGTGCTTGATTTCCGTAGGCGGATTATTTTTCTTGATTTTGATTTAGTTATAAAATTTTCCTGTATACTCTTCTAACGATTATTGATCCATTTTTAAAGATTTTTTTTTAATCTTACCTTTAAGCATTATCTATAGCAGGGAAACCAGTAAAGGTGTGTGTGTGGGGGGGGGGGGGGTAAATGTGATGTCTTAATCTATTTTTATTCTCTTTCTCTTTTTACATGAGGCTTATCAAATAACATCGGTATACTCATCATACTGTAAAATCCTTCATTTCAAAACCCGACTAGACGTATGTATATATGTGTACAGTAATTAAAAGTCGCGGCATTTGACTATACATTGTACATACAATGTAGAATGATCTTTACATCGGCTTTCAGGTATATTACATGTACGTGATTTATAAAACAAATAATATACAAATATTCATGATTTACTCTTGAACTTTTCTTACAAGATATTCATGAAAAGACTATCAAATCAGTTCTGTTTATTTTTACTGTTTACGGCTAGAAATTCGGATTTACAAATAAAAGATGAAATCCGCTTATATATAAGTTGTATCCATTAAATATTTATAGAACTATTTTCTTTCAAAGAAATAAAAAAAGTCATAATTTTCAGGTGTCAGTAAGTGAACTCAACATGTACATATATCAGAACAGGTTTTCAGTTGCCATGTACTCGGAGCCCGTGATCGCTGTTGTAAATTACCTTGATCACAGTTCAAAGGCGGAAAGAAGATTCCAATATATTTTTAAGGGATTTATCTACGCACTCATTTAACAAAAGATTTTTTAAAAAAAATATAAAATGAAGCATTTATTTAAACTAACATTAGACTGAAAGTTACAAGAAATGAAAGACTGTACTAGTAATTAAATTTACCCCCCCCCCCCTCCTCCGTTTCTAAACATGCGCTTGTCAGTGCATGTAAATTCAAATTATAATCCATTTATTTGACAATAATGAGCAACAAATTTTATGTATTAAATGGTATTAAATGATACATTATTTCAAAACTTTCTTTTGCGTACTTAAAATGTAAATACAAGAGCCGAGTTAAGATATATTTTTGCTTTAAATAAAAAAATAATACCTGTATTTCTTTCTTTTTTGAGAAAAAAAATATTTAAGAGGGCATGATCGCGTTGATAGTATATGGAATTCAATGCCCTTTAAATTATTGTATATAGTTGATTAATTTGAACACATTTTCTTTAGAAGAAAAAGAAAACAAACAAATATATACTTTATACATTACCGTGTAATTTCATTTTGTTGTTCCATGTTTTTGTTTTTACTCTTAAAATATCACAAGCATAACTAATTCAATTATAAAATACTAATACAATTTGACATCCTGACCCATCGATAGCCATATTTAAAATGAAATGACTTCCGAATGAATCTTGCACGAAAGTCACACGTTTCTCACACGGTTCTTACACGAAAGTCGCACGTTTCTCACACGTTTCTCGCACGCTCGCTACACGGTTTGCACGAAACGCTTTGGAGCTTACACGAAACGCTGCACGGTTTACACGAAACGCTACACGGTTTGCACGAAACGCTGCACGGTTTACACGAAACGCTACACGGTTTGCACGAAACGGAAAGCGCACGAAAGTTACACGCTTTTTTGGGGTAGTAGCACGTCTCAGGGTCTGTAAAACTTGTTGCTCATTATTGTCAAAAAATGGATTTTATAATTTTAATTCACGTGCACTGACGACCATATCTTTATAAACGAGGGGGGTGGGTGTTAAATTAAATTACTAGACAGTTCAGTCTTTAATTTTTTGTTGTAGCTTTCAATCTAATGTTAGTTTAATAAAATGCTTTATTTTCTATTCTTGTTTAAATTCGTTATCAAATGTATGCGCAGATATAACCGTACATGTTGAGTTCACGGCTTAATGACATCTGGAAATTACGACTGGATTTTTAAAAAATAAAATAGTTATATAACTATTTGATGGGAACAACTTATAAATCAGCGGATTTCATCTTTTATTTGTAAATCCGATTTTCTAGCCGTAAACAGTAAAACAGGTAGGCTTTATATGAATATCATGTAAGAAAAGCTTAGGAGTAATTCATGAATAAATGTATATTATTTGTTTAATAAATCACGTACTTTTTATTTCATCTAAGATATTTCAGTTTTCTTGTAATATACCTGAATGTCGGTATAAAGATTGATCTATATTGTATGTACAATGTATGGTCAAATACCGCGACTATTAAAAAATGTACACATACAAACATACTTTTAGTCTTGTTTTGAAATGAAGGATTTTACAGTATGATGGGTATACTGATGTAATTTGATAAGTTTCATGTAGAAAGAGAATAGAATAGATTAATAGATCACATTAACCCCCCCCCCTTTATGCCCTTTACCGGTTTCCCTCCTATTGATAATGCTTGCGTAAAAAAAAATCTTTAAAAATGTTTCAATAATCGTTAGTAGAGTATATAGGCAAATTTAATTTATAATTTAAAATCAAAATAAAAAAATAATAATCCGCCTACGGAAATCAAACACATGCAATATAATCAATATTATTAAATATCAATGAGTTTATATTCCTGCGGTGAGAAATCGAATTTGTGTTCAACTTATTAAATCAATTTATCAAATTATACTCGTAAAAATATTACATTGAAATGAATGACTAATACCTGTATATGAAAATTGTATTTTATTAAACTGTCATTTGCGATATCGGCATTTCGTTTTTAAACAATTGGATAAATAAATAAATAAATTCGAACTGACAATTATTTATCAATTAATTACAACTGTCAGAGTATTGAATATTTCTATCGGTTTTTATAATATAAGTGTACTAAATTTAATTTAAACAGATGCTTAATGTGGTTTTTGAGCGATTTTCATTCAATTAATGATAAAGAGGTAAAAATGCCCGAGATATTCCGAGTAGAAAATTCCAAACCGAGGCCAAACCGTGCGAGGATCGTGCACAAAGCGTGTGAGAAACGTGTACAAAGCGTTTCGTGCAGCCTTTCGTGTAAACCGTGCAGCCTTTCGTGCAAAGCGTTTCGTGTAAACCGTGCAGCGTTTCGTGCAAACCGTGTAGCGTTTCGTGTAAACCGTGCAGCGTTTCGTGCAAACCGTGTAGCGTTCGTGTACCGTTCGTGCAGCGAGCGTGTGGGGTAGTAGCACGTCTCAGGGTCTGTATATATATATATATATATATATATATATATATATATATATATATATATATATATATATATATATATATGGATTTACCAAACGAAAGGGCTACATTTGTTATATTATTTTATGCAGTTTAAAGTAATGGGAACAAACAAGAAATTACATGTATCTCTGTTGTCAGTTTTAATACTTAGAGACAGAGATCAAAATAAATTAATTTTAATGTAATTATGATAACTATAATCTACCAATAGAAGTATTTGGAAAAATCACTAAATAAATTTTAAAGGGTTCTTTTTAAACCTATATTTTGTAGTGATTCATTTTGGGAAAATAACCACACAACATTATATTTTATGATAAAGTAGATCATTATTAAAGGCATACATGTAGTTATGTCTTACTAATCATTACAGAACAAAATTATAAACAAGAGTTGAAGTATGATTTTTTCAGAAACATCAAGTCGTAAACTGTATTAGCTGTTTCAAATTCAGCAATACTGTTGTTTTAGAAAATTATTTCATCATCAAATTTAGAAACATCAAGTCAATTTGTATTTCATAATAGATATATAATAAGTAAATCAAGTCAATATGCTATTATATACTTTGATCATATGATCAAGTTTAAGCAATCAGGGATCTTGGAGTAAATGAGAAATATAATATTAATATATATCAAATTAAGAATTTACCTTGATACGAAAAGAATTACGACAACCACTAGTAATAAAACAACCACTGCACTCAGTGTCACCAACAGGATTGGGAATTGATTTTGGTCTCCTTCATTATTGTCATCTGATGAAAAAGCATCTGTTTTGTTTATACGTAAGAGTCCATATATACGTCGATGGTATGACACGTTTGACAGTGTGGGAAAAACAACTTTTATGACGTCACAATATGAAACTCGCAATACTTACATGTACATTGTTTTACGGATTTCAATCCCCTCATAATGATAAATTTGCAATGATGTTACACACCATTGAAATATATGTTAAGTTTAGTTTTTGCAAATTATTTGGCTGACTGGCGTACATTATCTGATGATTTAATGAAGTACTACACATTCTTTTAGTGCAAAATAAGGGTAAGTGACGCACCCACTTACAAAACATAATTAAATAATTCTTGCACACTTTTTCAACTAATTTGGGTATGAAAGCCTAATCATACACTCTACAAAAGCCCGCGTGGCGCAGTGGTTAGAGCGTCTGCTCTAGAGTCGCGAAGTAAGGAGTCAATCCTTATGTCGCGGGTTCGAATCCCACTGTGGGACGTGGAGACCGGTCCTTCGGATGAGACCGTATAAACCGAGGTCCCGTGTCGCAGTAGGTGCTGGCACAAAAAAGAACCCTCCCTGCTCAATGGCCCTGAGTGCCGAGTATAGGACAAAATTTGTAGCTCTCCACCGGCAACTGGTGATGTCTCCATGTGAGTGAAAAATTCTCGAGCGGGACATTTAACAATATACAATCAATCAATCACTCTACAAAACATTAGAAATATCTTTCCATCTTTTCAAAAATTAAGGATTGGTGTATTCATTCTTATAAGGGACAGGGGTATTTAATATCTAAATATTCTCTCAATATTCAAGTCTCATATTTAAAAAAAAGAATTTCAATACCGAGGCATCCCCATTTTTTTCTTTGTTATTCGTATTGTTTGAGATAATGATATAGAATGTGTATACCTATGTAAACATCCATCACAACAGTACGAGGCTTGTTCCGCTCAGAATCTGTGTTGATGGTCACCACTTCAGTTTTGTTATCTACAGAAAACAATGTTTATGATTGAACAAATCACCTTTAAGCAATCAAAACAATATAGAAGAAAAACACACATATTAGTAGCAACTGAATACAAGCAAAGCAACTCATGAATTTTGAATTGTGTGTATTAATTTAGCAAATAGCCGTACTCAGATTTTAAATTGGCAGTGCTAATCTTATTTCACATTACGTTGAATGTTTGTATCTATAACACATAATATATCAGAAACAATACACTATCTTGAACAAAAAAAATATGCAACAAGAAATGACTAAAAGATCATTATTGTTAAAAGGTTAGATTAATAAATAGATATTTACAGGTGGTCGTGATTTGGAAATCACAGTATTTTCCAGTGTAACCTTCTCTACAACTATGACAACGTCCGGTTTGTTGGTCACATTTCATCACAGTGCAGGTTAATGGACATTGATGTTGACAATAATCACCATACAAAGATCCTCTGCACTGGTTGCATACCCCAGATATAGGGTTACAGGAAACACATGTCTTCCTACATTTAGCACAGTTTATTCCAAAGTGATTTGCAGGACAAACTACAATCAAAATTTCAAAAGTATTACATACATTATTTCAAAGAGAGGATATAACTGAATGAAGTTTTGTATCAGTAAAAAGGGATTTCTGATCAAAATGTGTGTTAAAATTTCAAGCTGACATTTAACAATTTTTAAATGTGCATTTAACAGCTTTAACAATGAAGAAAATTTGGTTACTGGATGAAACAAGATCACATAGTATTTATTATTGTCAAAATTACAAATAATTACTTATAGGATGCACTTCAAACAGCCACAATGGACCCTCGTTGATTCTCCTGATTACAACAGAGTTCCCTTCCACTTTTTTAAAACACTCTACTATAATGTGGTATTTTGTTGCTGCATTATCAAACTTCAGTTTTTTGCAAAGGGTCGACGTATTTAGATGCCGTAAAGTTTTAGATATGTGCACTTCATATTCTCCTTATTGATGTAAAATACAAAAATAATAATAAGGTCGTACCAAAATATCTTTTGATATATTATTTTTACAAACTGGATAGATTTTAGCCTAAATAACTTACCTCCTCTGATAAGAAGAAGTATCCATTTGATTTCGTAACTAGTGTTCAGCATCATATACCATGCTGCATTGTTCCTTTCTTCAGTCACAAAGTTGGTGTTCAGATCAGCGTCTAAAGCCTTTTTGCCTTCAATGCCACCAGTGTGGCTCTTTAGCGGGATCATCCAAGGTTCAAATACTAATTTTTAAGAAAAGAAAAGAGACTGTTTCACTCTCAATGTTAGATTACAATTTATAAAGCAGTTGTAAAACATTGCTTTATGATTCATACTTATTGGTTTTATTTCATCAATTTGTATTGCGCCATCGTCAAGCCTTGTGATGATTATTTTGTTTCCTACAACAGGTCCATAGGAATCGAGTTTGCAAGTGACAATCTCACTTTTGGTAGTTGTTTCGCACGTTCTCACAATCTGCGAACAATGTTGGGGTTTATGGGTGTCGTACTGTATATGGATATCATATTTTCCTGTAGAAAAAAAATCTAATTTAAACGTACCCGGTAATATTTAAATGTATGCCCAATCCCTCAGATATCAAACATATTATACACTTATCCACTGGGTGTGAGTGGGATAGCTCTTTTATCAAACCCGCGAGAGAGAACTATTCCCCGATGTTTGAATTTTTTTGGAATAAGATTATTTTGCAAGAATAATATGAAATCCTGATGACGTCACAATGCTACTGAAGTCACAATGACATCATCAGTTTAAAGATTTATCGCTGGAAATCAAAATTAGCGGCAACAACTGCATGAAAATTTTCCGAGGGTAGACAGCAAAAAACTATGCGTGAACTATTAAAGATAGTTATTTTACCTTCTGAACTTTATATAGGAAACATTTTAATTAACAGAAGTATGATAAAAAATCTAATCTAAAAAGGAGTTAATTATTATTAATTATGATTTGAAATCAAACTTTGATTTAGGGCACAGAAAATGTTTAACACAGATCATTTTCAGCATACCACAACTAATGCTCAGGAAAATCCAGAATATTGTATAATGTCTTTCAAGTGTCAATGACCAGCTCGTATTTACGTCATCCCTGGTCAGAGAAAATGTGTCCATGTCGTCATCACATGCGAAATGTGCAGAATGGGATCCATTTGTAGACGACTGCTGTGCCTCATATTTTATATCCTGAGTATTACCTTTGAAACAATCCAAACACTTTGAATAAAAATTACCATTTATATGCCAAATTTTATGAACTTAGATAAAATGAATGTTAATTCAAGACTTAATTGCCTTATAAACCTATTCAGCTTTTTTGAATTTTTTTTTTTTTGACATTTGTTTTTATAATAACAAAAAATAGAAAGAGTAAATACGTACCTTTTGTGAAATTTTCAAATAAAAATAAAGATGTGCATAAGTACACCACGAGATTGAGGACCTTTAAAACTGATGGCATTATATAGATATTTTTCTACATGAGGATCAACATAAAACGTGCCATCAGTTCAAAGTATTTTTATTTACTGTCAGTGTTTCCGTATGTGCACAGGGTTTCACACAGAAAGTGCCTCATCTATGAGCGAATGATAAATTTATACGGAAGATTATGACTTTGAATCAGTTTTGCTAATTTTCATGCATATTTTTAAGTACACAATTCCTGTTTATATACACCTGCATCTACACTACATTATTTTTTCATGTTTCCTACAATATTCCAAGAAAGCTATAAAGAAAGGAAAAGCAATATAATGAAATATTTAGTGTTAATGTACATAATAAATCAAAGTCAGAAAACATGTTCCTTAAGGTCGCTGATATATACATGTATTTTTTCCAAATATTTGTCATTTAAAAATTGTTACTCTTACAAGTTTCCACATAGAAAATAAAGTACCTAATAGACTTTAATGCATGATGTCAGAGGAGGAAATTTAGTATATTATATCGAACGTTTAAATCAATATCATGACCAGTACATAAATCCGGTTAGCTTTATATATATCTAAGGTATTTTGACTACAGCTTAAAAGCCATAAGATGATGAATGTCATGATTAATTTGCCATTTACTTTGGTGAGATACTAAACAGATATCTAAGTAGAGGGTCGTCAGACTCTAAACCTTTATTAGAATAGAGTACAACGTAATTTATTGTAAGGAAAATGCAGAGAGAAAGTTTGATCTGATTTTTACAATTCCATTGCATGCATATGAAGTATTCAAAAAACTCAATTGATGGGAGTCATGTTTTCAATACGAGACAATGTTTTATTTTACAAATAATTGATAAATTCGTAGAGTTTGATCTTCTACCACATATTCACGATTCAACGGTGATGTGTGGTTTTCGTCCGCTGACTACTTAATTTTAACTTGATTACTGGAAAAACTGAACAAAATTGAAAAAGAAAGGAAATCAAAAGAAAGCGCTGAATAAAATAAACCATATGTATTAAAACATTACATAAAAATTAAAATTATTAGCTGGAGCATTATTAATGTCTTGCACTTTAATACCCGTATTTTCCCACTATCATAGTGGTACTATTCACCTAGGATAATACGACATAAAGATCATATAAAACACAAGGTGACCAAAAGCAAATCAGACAAGTAATGTGTTCAAATCAGCGAGCATAAACATTAATACATTTTGAACAGCATTAATACAGTAAATAGATTAGTTTTTTATGGAATTTTTTTTCAGTTTGGTGTGAGTTATTGGTGTGTGAATCACACAGGCTTGTTAGGCTTGTCACACTTCATGAAGCGCTTACGCGCTTCATGAAAAATATGCCTACGTGCAAGTCTGTGAAGTTGAAGTTGTACAACCATAAAACATGATTTTATATAAGTGTACAGGCTGTACAAATAAACAATGTCTAGATAAACATTTGAAGGACTACAACCCATCTCTGTGCTTGCAATTATTTCTGTAATTAAATATTGTTAGTACATCATTCTTAAATATTCTAATTTCAAAGTGATATCTACATTCAATTTTTTCATATTAATTTTTTTTATTTTGTCTTTGTCTTTTTAATCCAAGAAAAATGTCACTAGAAATAATCAGAATCATCTTATATCCTTTATACAGATTTTTCAACATAATGCTTCTCATAAAATTTTTATCTCGTGTTATTGTTAAAAATATCCTCATCCTTTTAAACGAAATATTCGTTTTGCGTTTGTGTGTAACGATTAAATTTTTTCCAGATTTTAAATATGAGAGCAGAGGTGTCCAGTGTGACAGGAAAAGTTTTAACTGGTTTTAGTAATATTTGATACAGTTATTTTAACCTAGATTTAAAAAAGAAAGCTTTTTAAAGAGACACGGTGACGATAAACGATAAAAATCGACAAAAGGAGAAATTTTGTTTTGCACAAGTTTCAATACTTTAAAAAACCAATTTTATGGAGAAAACTGAAAAATTGAAGAATTTACCATGACTTACTTTTTTCACGTTTTCTTGCTTCACTTCACCGTTGTTTTCAAGTTTTACGCTACAAATAAACGACGCAAAAATTAAGGACGCGTATACTTGGCATTGTTGAATTTTTTGCGATTGTGCATTTGCCCAAATATATCCCGGATAGGTAATAATAAAATAAAGAAAATGTCACCTATATGTTACATATGAATGCATTCCTTTTCCTTAAAAAAAGAGGGAAAATAACATATTTCAAACTAAATCCTTGTTCGACCCGCTATCGTAGACCCCAAATAGCCCTTGTCTTAAAGTATAAAGGAAGAAATCTTTGATATTATTTTTCATATTGATTGCAGTTGTGCAGAGTCTACCGACAGTCTTAATAATGCAATCACATCAGGTGTAGTCTGCTTTCACCATCTGTCACATTTTAAAATATTTCATTTGTCGAACTTGTCGTCTGGTACGCGTAAACTTTTTGTCCAGAAACCGCCGAACGAAATTAAACAAGCTAATTCAGAGAATTTGTGTCCCCCGCTTAGGGAAAAAGTAAACCACGCGCAGTTCCTGGAGGGGGGGGTGTCGGATCCCCCTGACTTAAGTTGTAAATAATTAAATTTGTAGAATTATTAAATGTATACATGTATACTGAAGCAAATAAAATACATGTATGTCAATATGCATATGAAGATTTGTTATTCTTTATTATGTGTATAGAAGATTCTTTTTATATGGAATATTTATCACACTGTAATAATGATTTTATAACCTCATAAATTTTTCATTTCACATGCTGAATACTATCATTTAGTAAAAAAAAAGTATTTAAAAAACAAAAAAAAAAGAAAGAATCGACCGAGATTCGATCCCGGGACCTCTCACATTTGAAGCAAGAGACATGACCACTGGACCACGGAATCGCTTTATACGATGTGAAGTATATGCAGAACTGAAGTCACATACATGTATATATTCATGTTTTCATGTTCGGTATTCTCAAAATTTTACACAATCCATGGTGTTTGATTTATTTAGCCTTTATTAAACAGTTCTACCAGATGTAATAAGAACATAAAGTCCGCCGAGAACCTGTTTTATACGCAATAACTCTCCTCATGCCCCTGCGCTAAAAATAGCGACATGTAATACTATAAATACTAATAAAACAAACGGGGCGGGGCACTTTGAGAGGGGCGAGAGGCGTCCTAGGGAGTTTTGGTATAAAATTACATTGCATAAGCTCAAAATCTTCTTGAAATATCGCCCGGAAATGATATTTTTACACACAGACAGAATGTATAAATTTACGACCTTGAACTTTGACCTTTTGACCTCAAAATCAATAGGGGTCTTCATTAGGCCACAGGGAGTTGTTATATAAAATTTCATTGCAATAGCTCAAATGGTTCTAGAGATATCGTGTGGAAACGAAAGTGTTTTAACAGACAGAATTTGCTTATTTATGACCTTGACCTTTGACCTTTTGACCTCAAAATCAATAGGGGTCTTCTTCAGTCCATAGGGAGGTGCTATGCTAAATTTCATTGCAGAAGCTCAAAGGGTTCTCGAGATATCGTGTGGAAACGAAAGCGTTACAGACAGACAGAAAGACGGACGGACGGCTAGACAAACCCAAATTAATATCCCCCACTTTTCAAGCGGGGGACAAAAATCCGAATTATAATGATTAGATATATTTAATTATATATTTTTAGAATTTAAATTATTGTTACATATGTACTTTTGGATAAAAGACAATGTTACAGGTATCTTTGTTACATTTTTTAGTGATTTTACATTAAAAATGTAGGTCATGGGAATATTCCGGAAATGCAAAGTGTTTAAATTTAAGTATGAGCACACAAAACGCGATTGACGAAATAGGTTTTTTCGGCTAGTCATAGCAATTGCTTTGACATATACAAATATGATCCATCGCGTTGACTGTGCTCATATCAAAATATGTACATATGTGCATAAAAATTCATAGTTTTTTGCCAGAAATTGAAATCCGGGTAAAGTTTGGAATTTATAATTTTGATATGTGACGTTTTGGCGTCATTTCCCATGCATGTTTTAAGCAAGGGGGTTGTCTCAAAATAACTTCGAAGGATAAAGACAGATTGGCTGATACTTCAATTTTCTTAATTTTCCTAGGCCAAAATACTATTTTAAGTGTATTTTGTTCTTTGAAAGCCCTATCTCTTCTCCACCAAGAGTTATAAGGAAAGATAACATTAGTGAATATAAAAGTAGGTTTAACTTCAAGGTCATGGAGTCAATAATAATAGTATATTTAGAAAGGTCTTGTCACAAATAATATATTATAATATTATGTTTAATGTGAAAGTCCTACTTTTCGTTTTCTCTTTTAAGGACAGAATATATATAAAATATATTAAATTTTTTCCAAGATTTTGTCATTGAAGAATTACTACTTTAACATGTTTGCTCACAAAAAATTAATGTACCTTACCGGGCATTTGTGCAAGATACCAGATAATGGCATTTCTCATATAAATTTAGGGGGGAAAATTAGTTTGCCAAAATCAGATTTTTAGTGTCTTAAATTTTTAAAAACAATTAAAAACAGGTTTAGAAATCAGAAAGTAATTAGAATTTTGTATATTTTTCATACATAATGAGATTATACAAAACAGAAATTTGGGGTACGTATCGTCTGGCCTTAAAAGTTATGACCAATTTAGTGTATTGTTAAATACTTTAAAAGTAGGTCGAACTTCAAGGTCACGGGTTCAATAAACATAGCATAACTAGAAAAGTCATATCACAGAAAATGTACTTGTGAAATATGAATATCTCTTATCATTTTAAGTTTATTTCTAAGATTATAAAGTTTTTGTAACAGAAGGACAGACTACCAAATGCAATTATGTGTCCCCTCCCTTTCGCAAAAGCGGGGGACAAAAAGACGTTTGTTCCAATACTGTTTCAGATTGAAATCGTTTGTAAATGTATTTTTTTTTAAGATATGTAATAATAATAATAAATATCATAACTAAAGCATTTGAAATTGCCACTTTTAAGAAATGTAAACCTCATCTTTTCTAATGAAGATAACATTTTATGCAACATACTTCAAAGATTACATTAACGTTATTATAAATTCAAATTCTCCACGCAGTATCGTTAAGGTAGGATTCTTCTCTGGTTGCTGACTAGATGAAATATTCAAAGTATATGTATATATGCGTTTATGTCTTTTATATTTAGGTGTAAGGGATTCAAAAGGCCATATTCTTCTTTCCTCATCACAATTGTACAACTTTACATAGAAATGGTACATTGCGTTTGAAAACTAGAAGGAACTATATTGTTGGCGGAATGGTGACGTACGTATGAAAATATTTTCTTTTCTGCCTCTCATAATTATTTTAGAACAATAAATTAAATTTACATTTTTACGCAACCAAAGACTTGAAGAAATTTTCAAATGTAAGTAAAATTAATAATGATGGAAAGAAGTTTCAAAATATATCAAATAAATATGATTTTTCAATCAAACTAGAACTATGTTAGCTTTTAAAAGCTTCCAATCTAAGTACAAATTTGAGCCAAAAAAAAAACCCAGTAAAAAGTGTTTTTCTCTCTTAGTAAACGATCAGCACTTTTTGTTTTTGTATCATTTTATATCTTTATGTGATTATATTACCATATGTGAAAATAATAAAAAATTAAATATATGAAGTATTTAAAAATAAGTAATATATCCTAAAAATTTAAGAAAAGTAGGGAAAATTTGGATCATTCAATATTCATTCTAGTTAAACTGTTTATATCGATTAAGTAATATCATCTTGTAGGCCCTATATGGTAGTTTCGTTTTATACAAAAGAAAAAAAATCAACCCTCTGAAATGCAAGTAGGGATCGCACGATTGGCAACAGTATTTTTTATTCTTAATGTATAGGGCAAAGGTAATGATCTTGACCTGACCTTGCCGCTAATATAAAGCGGTCAACTTTAATCTCATTGATACCATCACTTAGTGATATTGTCATTATCATTAAAATTCATTAATCTTAAAATACAAGAAATATTAGTGGAATCCTATCTTAAGTTAATTTGGGATCGTTTTCATACAGATGTCTGAAAAGAGAAATGAAAGTTTTGTATAGGAGGAATAATAAACATTAAAATTGAATACTCAGTTTTCTGTATTTTTATTTTTCAAATCAGATACATGATATACATGCATTTTTACTATCTGAAGACATCATTCCTTAGCATAACAGCAGCACCCAGGGCCACAGTCAATACAACAATCTCTTCTTAATATATTTCCTATAAATAGAGATAAGGTCCATTATTTTGTTCGAAAGATTGATATATTTTGATTTTTTCTTTACATAATCATGTTTATCTTTTTAAAGGTGTTAAAACTCATTCAAATCATCTAATAATGAGAGGGTCATAAAAACAAGCAAACTCTATAAAAAAAAATAATCAGTATTATTAGCTTCCATCGCATTATTTGCTTGTATTTTGAAACATTTCTGAGAATCCAATAAAGCATTCATTAAAACAGAAAAGTCACTGTTCGCATATCTTCTAAAAAGAGGTTGACAAAAAAAATATTGGCGTAGCGACGTTGGTCTTCATCAAAGAGTTCAGATCATAGATTCTTTGGGGTTTAACGAATTATCTTATAAACAAGAAATTTTGCAGATATTTTTCTAAATAATATGTTATGCATTATATGAATTTATGTCGTTCCTCTATGAAAAAGTCTCAATGATTGACCAACAGCCCTCGTATATGTATGTTACAATTGCGGATCTTGCAATTCGAACTGGAGCCACTGTAAACAAAACAAAATATAATCCACCTCAAACAGTAGTTATATTAGGAAACGTAAAAAACTGAAATATTGAAAAATGAAAATCTTTCCTACTAATATTTTTATGCTTTTCATATGGTGATTTTGCCAAAAACTCCGGTACCCGTACCTTTCCCTAAGAATTTTATTCGGTAATGACCAATATTTACCCCAAAAATCAAACTTTGACAGAGAAATATATAATTATGTTCTGAAATTGGGGTGTACATGCTGAATTTAAAGTACTGAATATTTTCATAAGCAATGACGTCATATGTTAGAAATGAGGTCAGGAAAATGACGATAATATAAAATTGCCATAATTTCTACAAAAAAGGGTATATATTACATGTACGTCAATATTTTGAGTAAAAGTCACTGAGTGCAGGACTGCTCAGGCTCAATATTTTGATATAATGTGAAGAATGACGATGTCAATGAAATATATAAACATTGTTCCTGGGCAGACCTCTGCTCTATAAGTTTTATAGTAAAAATTGAGCAAATTTTGTATATTTTCTCCTCTTTCTGAAAAATAATACAAAACCAGGCTAGTTTATAATTATCAGATCATAAAAACAGAAATTGTCAATAACCAATTTTGAAAATATAATATGTTTTGTTACCTTATATTTCTCATACAATTTATATTATTTAGCACGTCTCAAGAAATTTTCAAAATATGACTTTTGTGTGGGCAAAAATATGCAATATAACGCATATAATTTCTATAATATCTTATATTAGCTATTAATTATTCACAAGGGCCTTGTCCCTTAAGTTCTAATCTCAAGAAATTTTATATAAATCTCAAAACATTTTTTTTACTTCTCTTCTTTGCCTATAAAAACAAAATGATTTTTGATATACAATGTATTTCAAAAAAGTAGATGTCGGGGATAATAGAGGGTAACAGTGGTGTCCTCGTAAATCATGGATTTAATAATGTTGCGAACAATGCTTATGTGGGTTGGAGTCAGCTGTCTGCAAATGTTTTGCAGGTGATTGTTATCAAAAACTTCTCATAATGTCTAACACGTCCTTTTGGAGTGTGCTACAAGAGGTTGTTTAGACAAAAATGTCAAACGATTCTTTGACCTTTAAAAACTTTTTTATCAAGGATTTAAACAACACACGCGTCTTTATTTTGTTTAATTTTCATTTCCTATAAAGTATTTAAAAGTATGTTTCTACTGACCATTATGAGATGCTTCAAAAGAATCTGCCGTTTCCATATAGGCTGAAAAAAGCATAGATAAATTAATCATACATCATTTTTTTTTATATAAAGGTTCAACAAATTATTCAAGTGCATTATAATAAACATGCATTTTACATTTCTATGTACCACTAACAATTAACATTTTCATCTAGAATAAAGACTGTTTGATTGCACGTCTATGGTAATCTGATGTATTTAAAATAAATATTTTAATCTATTGATACAATGTTCCAAGCCTGCTGAAAAAAAAATGTTGAATTTTCTCTGAGCAAATCTTGTAAATTTATCTCATATACAGAAAACCTTAAGGTTGTGATCTTAAATACCTCCCATATGTTTTTACATTACTTCATAAATAGGTTATTTACTGTTCTAATGTTTTTGATGGAGCCTCTGATTGACATGTAGGTGAGAAACAGACATTGCAATGAATCATTCTTTACGCAATTTTTAATACTGTTAATCTTAATTTATATCTGTTTGCCTGGGGTGTCTTCATTCTCCAACTGAAAAAGTTTTTTAACATGTATGTTTGTTGTTAAAGTCCCTCTAGAATTTTTTTCACTCATGTTGGGATACCACTTGCTAGTGGAGAGATGTAAATTTTGACCTATGCTCGGCACTGGGTTTATATCGTCTAATCCGAAAGACCACTTTCCACGTCCCTCAATTCTATTTGAACCCACGACGTAAGGATCAACTGCTTACCTCACGCCTCTAGAGCAGACGCTCTAACCACTGCGTCTTGCGGGCGACTTTACTTAATAAATGTACTAACATTAAACAAACATACTCCACTTTAAGTATTTTTTTTTGTTACATTAGGAATATAAATGGAATTTTAAATTTGTTTTTGATCATCAGATACTGCGCATGAAGGATATGGAGATAACGAACAATATTCAATAGCAAAGTCAATAAAACAATATTGAATAGGATCAGGGAAAAAAGCGACCTCCAAAACATCAGAGGTGGGATCACGTGCCATGGAGGATTGAGCATCGCGTGCCGACAGGTCACAACCGCCGTGTGCATTAATTTTTTGTCTGATAAATTAAATTATCATGAATTCATTTAGTGTGCTGATGATACATATGTATCTTTATCATAACTTAGGTTTTGTTCCATTTTTCAAACTGCACTTGATTAAAACTTGAAAATGCAACTCTGCATGGAAACTTATTTCAACTGATGAACATAATTTTGTACATGTAAAAAACAAAAAAGGAATGTATATATTCTTATTATTTTTTAGTGGCAATACCATAAGGAGTTAAGATAGCTTTTCATCTGCTAACTTCAGACAAAATTTTGGTTGCCGGCGGACAACCCCACAACTGGTGTTGAAATGCAATCTATTATCGCTATGTTTTATACAATTTAGGGAATCACTGGGCTTTTTTAATAGCAGACATTGTTATAAGTAAAAGACAAATCGAATCTTAATGCGAATAAATCTGACAAGACGATACAAAACAGCCAATCGTTTTTTTGAGTTCGTTTTAAAGGGTATTCTAAAAGAACTCACAGGTTCGGGTGGTGACATTCATTACAGTGGAAAAGAAGGTGAAAGAATCAGCTAATCGATCATGCCATCACTGCTTCTTGTGAATTTGTACGCCTTCCAGAAACTGTTATGGTTAAATTGATAAAAGGCAGCGAAAAAGGCGCTTTCAACTTGATAAGCGAACTATGGGGCTAATTTTGTCGTTCACAGAAATGACTGTGTCTAGATAGAACCACTTGGATTTCAAGTTTTTTTCATTATTGTTTAGAAGGCTTTATCAGTATGAACGCCTTTGCTCAGACATCGTAATTATAACAAAAACAATTA
Organism: Saccostrea cuccullata; assembly: GCF_032062105.1. Taxonomy (NCBI): domain Eukaryota; kingdom Metazoa; phylum Mollusca; class Bivalvia; order Ostreida; family Ostreidae; genus Saccostrea; species Saccostrea cuccullata. The sequence continues at coordinate 67,736 of NW_026930164.1, forward strand.
ATACATATCTATTTTGTTCTGATTATGTAACAGCTATCAGTGAGGCATCGTTAGTCATATACATGTACGCTATCAGCGGTTCAATGGTAAATATGTTGTATATGTATATCGATTTGATCAACACAAGTATATCGACACAAGTATATGTAAACCGTTTTAAAATCGGTTTACTCATGTGAGGACACAAAATAGTTTCCTATCGTTATCACAATGTCAAGTGGTATATTCATTTCATTATGTTTTCTTTCATATGATGAAAAGATCAATTTTGTCAAGAAATAAAAATTTCACTCACCAGTTCCAAAAATACCTGAAACGGGAAAAAAATAGTTCCCTAAAGGAAGCTCTAAACACTAACAGAAACTGCTTTTTAGACTTGAAGAAAGATATAATATATAAAGGTGTACATATTGAGGCAATTTCATTTATTTGTAACACAGGGTACCTGCCTTATTTCCTCAGGCAAAATATCTCAAGACAATGGACTATTTGTGAGCAGAAATCACTATTGCTTATTCACCATGGAAAAATTAATGAAAATAATGAATTCAAATACTTTTTCTTGGTCTTACATGTATGTAATACTAAAAATATTTTAATCTATTAAAAGTCATGTAATTAAATGTAAATAACATTTTTTTAAATCTTACTTCTAAGGGCAAATCACTCTAACTGCATTAAACTACACTATAAATAGAGCTTTTTAGTGTGCAGGCAGTGTTTAGAGCTTTCTCAAAGAACACATTCTTTCATTAAGGCAAACTTCCTGTGAACAACTGAAACAATGTTTTAAATCACATTTGAAAATGATGATAAAATTGATTCTTGGTTAGTTGAATTTGCTTTTTGAATTTCAATACAGATTTTGGTTGTATATGACGAATGCAATATTGAAAAAAAAACTGGGGTTTTTTTTGGTTTAATTTTTACTATGATATTAATTATAGAAATTTAACATATTCGCAAGATTTCAATATTGAATATGTAATATTTTCTAACACTAGAATCGGTACAAAAATATATTGATTTATGAAAATACATTTAACAATATTAAATTGCGGTACCTAAAATAGCAAATCATAAAATCAATGATGTATTGAAATAATGGAGTGTATCTAAGCATACGATTCTAATTTGATAATTAAGGCTTCTTTTCATTACAGAAGAAACAACATAACAAAATAATGAAGACCTTTAATTGGGTCATTCCATAAATTTATTTACTTCAAAGTAAAGCATATGGACTGCTTTTCTTTATAGTCTTTATATCTAGTGATATATGAAAAATGGCGTGAAGATACCGAATAGTAATTGATCTCAAAAACCTACAAACAACACAAATATTTCAAAAGGGCATAAAACAAGGACCACAGGATATTCCAGAGGTGGAATCATCTTATGTCTACCTGTCACACACGACTCAATGCTTACTTACAGAATAACAAAGCGAGAATCACGAAAGTCTTCATCCTGATTTCCTGAAAGATGTTAGTGTTGTTGATGAATTGCATTAAATAAATTTTCTTATGACGTTATTGATAGCTGATCATGGGCGATTAGTCAATATAGAATTGCATCCATTAATCAAATGCATCATATCAATCATTACGTATTTAATTTTTATAGTTGAATTGCGTTCTCTTTTAGAGTTTATATACTTGATTACACCTGTTACATGTAACAAATGAATGTTGTTAAAGCAAGCAATTTTAAAGATAGTATGAAAAGTTAACAACTGCATCAACTTTTAATATGTATGTTGCTAATAAAAATGATTGCTTTAAGTCTCATTTAAATTTGCACTTTATGCACCTACCTACATCACAGACACATACAATGATATTCTTCCTACTGGATTGAAAACCCCCTTTACGATTGTTGTCTTAGAAAAAAGTGTTCTGAACTTGCTTGTGTCCTATATATTGATGACACATATACATGTACAACTGTCAAAGAGTTTCCGTAGTTTTAATATCGAAAATTTCATAATCAATTGGCAATGCGATTTAAAAAAGCTGTATAAGTACGAAATTCAAGACTATTACGTTTAGTATACCATACATTGAAATGAAACAAGTGACTTAATATATATCATAAAGTATTTTAATTCTTAGAAGTTCGGTCCTCCTTTTTAAATTCCTATCAGATTCAGGATACTCAAGGCGATTACAGTTTTACCTTGGACAACTTTTGAGATGCTATAATAATGTTTCATAAATTCAACCTTGTGGATAACAGCTTCCATAAGAATCATTTTCAAATGGAGCTTGCATTATGGTAGTGATCATCCTTGGTTTGAAGATTATAAACACAAAGGAAATATTTCCCTGTTCCTAAAACAAATGATAAAAAATTACAGAGCTGTATATGTATATTTTGGACATTATAATATTCAATGTGCTTGAAGCACATAATGCATTAATGTAACAGCTGAATGTAAAATTCCAGCACAAAATGAAGGACCCCATGTGTAATCTCTCGTAAACTCATCTTCAGCCCTGTACTATCCTGTTTGTTAGTTGTTTTTTGTCTTGTCCAGTTTCAGCTGACCAATTTTCATCGTACTACTGATTTACAAGTGTATCCGATTATGACGCACATAACGTTTTAGTGTGCCGCAGGTGAATCAACCCTTTTCATATATCCTTAACATTGTCCTGCATAGTGTTTCATTGTCATGGGAAAGAAGAATGGATGGAGAGGAGTACTGAAACCAAGCCAGACCTCTTAAAATAAAATGTTTAATATCTGAAGCAATTATTTCACTGACAAGTAAGGCATTTTGTAAAATTGATCGAATTCAAAATGAAAACCGTTTCCCTTTTTCAGTGGAGGGGGATATTGGTATTTTCTTAAATTGACCTAAAACAATAATTCAAGGCTGCCACTAGATTTCTTGCTGGTATCAAATTTGATAACATTCACGTCTTCCTTGTTATTGGCATATTTTCATGAACAAAGAGTATGGCAAAATAATTGATTTTATTCACTTTTTACTTATTAAGTTTTCGCTAAAAGTCTCCTTTTTTTATTTCTAAACTATTTTCACTTGTTAACGAAGTTTTTGCAATAAGTCGATTTTTAAAAAAAAAAATTATGCCTAAACAATTTTTCGTTTTAGGAATTCCACTTCTTGTTTATGTAACGAAAATTGACAGGATGTGCCCGTTGGTTGACAAGGAAATCAGCGATGTATTTTTCAGCAAACCCGTTGAGGAAATTGTAAACAAAATTGCGGATGTAATTGCCATACCAAGAGCACATGTAATTCCGATGAAGAATTATGAAAAGGAAGATTGCTTGAAAACCAACATAAACATATTGGCTTTAAAAGCGTTGCGGAAAACGTTGTCCTTTGCCGACGATTTTCTGGAAAACCAATTTGAACTACTTCAGCAAGAAACCAAACGACTTAATATCAAAGATTGAATTATTCTCCAATTAACAAGCATTGCAGATGTAAATTTGTCGTTTACCCTATCTACGTATTAGATATGAAATAATATATCCATAGAATTATTGTTTATGCAAATTTGTTGAAAGAACATGAACACCGTACCACTGAAAAACCACGTGTTTGTAAGTTCAAATTTTTGAGGTCTGAGGAAAAAATTGGTTTGTGGGAACTTGATTTTGTGGTTGGAGAATATTTAGAAATGCATATGAGTTTTTTGATTTCGTGGTGGTCATAAATTTATGGGTCTCTTCATAGCTCGAAAACAACGAAAACTAAAATTAATGATTTCACGGTATCTTCAAAACAAACTAATAACCTTTGTCATTCTTAGAACAGCATTAGGAGAAAAAAATGTATCATAGGAATTTAACAAGATTTGACCCATATGGGTGTATATGGTGCAGGAAACCATAAGCGAATGTATATTTTCCTAGCTGTAAAACAAAATTTCTTTGCAACTGCACCTCAAAATTTTGATTCTGCAACGCTAATGATAGAAAGTGTTTTCTTGTAGAATATACGAGGGTTGTCCGTTAAGTTCCTGGACAAGCTAAGAATCAAATAAAAGTTGCGTCATTGATATTTATTGTTAGCATATTTCTAATTCTTTACTATATGTGAATTGAAAAATGTAAAATCTTATTCAATCTCAAATGTTTATTTTCAATTATGGCTTCATAATTAGACTTGGAATGGAGACCTGGAGCACCACAAAATTTTAATTACAAAATTATGTATCACTTTATAAATTTCATTTGTATTTTATAAGACTATGTTGAAATCTGGATGACTTTTACATTATGAGGTTGACCGAAGCTATCACGTCAAGCATGCAAAATTTGAACGTTTAAAATTGCAAAATGGCTGAGCAATCAAAGTTAGAACTTATCAAGACAGATCGCAATTGTTCCAAAAGAGGGACGTTTTCAGAATAGGTGGAGCAGTGAGCAGTGATAAAATTCTGCGTAGAGATCGGATAAACACCTACAGGGACCAATACATTTTGTAAACAATCTGAAAAACATAGTAAAAGAAGTCGTAGATTAGTATTTAAGTGGCATATCGTCGCTGTAATATCAAATTGTCGTAAGTCAAAAATCCCAACTTTTCAGGAGAGACAAAAACAATTTTTTTCAAAATGTCGTATGTCTTGTGTGTTCCTTTCTGTCCTGGATGTTTTTTCAGTACAAAGTGTCGTATCTCCAGAAAAGCATTGAAACAAACCCTTGCAGTGTATTGTAAGCGTACGAATCTGATATTAGAACGCTCTAAAATGTATTATATGAATTAACATACTCATAAATTGATTGCAGTTACAAACTGCGAAAACAATTCAGTTTGTCATGAAGTAACCTAACATCTAACTTTTCATCAATCTTTCTATTGATTTCTCTGTTTATTAAATAAATATACTTTGTTTTGTATGTTGAACACATTTTTTAGTAAAAAATATAAAAGATTTAACTAAAATTATAATTTTTCCCTTGATATCAGACGGCCAGTGACATCTTTGTCAGTGCCCAGAGACATACGACCTTTTGTCAGAAAAAAAATGCATCCAATGGACATACGCCCTTTTATCACATGTCTGTATCTCACTTTCTAATTGGCCTAGAGACATGACGTTTTGACAGAACATGTATTCGATATTGCAGATTCCAAAATAGCAATAAAACTTTCGCGCCAAAAATCGACTTACGACATTTTGATATTACAGCGACGATATAATATTTTCGGACGGAAAGAACATTTTAAAGGATGACAAGCGTGTAGGAAAACCATCATTCCGAGATTGCAGTGCTGTAAAATGACTTTCATAACGTGACGACCGATTTCCACAAATAAAATCGTTTTTACGAGAGAGACGTTGGGTGATTACAGGATATGAGACAGGCATTGTTAAATATTATTTTACGTGTGAAACCTGAACATTTTGTACACATATTTATGAGTGGTTAAAGCGACATAAGAAATGTATTGAATTAAACGGTGACTATGTTGAGAAAAGTAACGTGTACTCGTTATGCTTTTGACGTCGGGTAACGTCAAGAATTTTCATTTTAATGCTGAGTGTATGTCTTTTTTAATCTAATAAAAATATAACTATTTGTGCTTTGTTTTTGTTGAAAACTTGTATGCTAATAAAATGAAACATGAATTCAATGAAAATAATAGTTTCATATATTTTATCAATGTTTGTCAGTAATTATCAATGTTGTCCACGAACTTTACGGACAACCCTCGTATACTTGCATGCTTTACTGTATATTGATAATTTTAGACCCTATCTCTTATAATGTGACTGTATATACAGTATAAAAATATCCTGTTTGCTTCCGTATATACAATGTACACCATGCTGATGCCCCCATCAAAAAGGATTTAAGCAGTGTATTATTAAAAAGAAGTTGGAAAAAAAGTTTGCATATGTAGTTGTAATTTAAATAATTGTTGAAATAAAAATGAAAATAAACAAAATGTTATGTAGTTTTGTATTTCACCCTTCCCTTTGTTAACAGATGATTTATAAAAAATAAATATGTTTTTCTTTAAATTCAAAATTTCATGGCATTCAGTAAAGCAATGTACATGTACAGCAATGCAAAGACTTGACTGTTAAATGAAGAAATAACTAAAGAACAATATTTTTTGAAAGTCCATGACCAACGCAACATTTAAGAGTACTTTGTTTTTGTACGCTTTATAAATATTATCCATGATTATTAGAAATATACGAGAACTTACATTCAATTTTTATGATAAACCAAAATACTCATTTAAGATTTGGATCTGGAAATACGACGTTTTACTTTTGACTTTTAAGACTCAAAATTTAATTAATAAAAAGGCGGATTCAAGATTCAATTACTCCTTTTTGCTTAGTTTTAACTAACAACAAATAGCAAAAATATATCTTTTAAAAAATGTATGCTTAAAAGTGAAAGAGGAAAACATAAGAGCAGTCCTAAATCGCCTTTTATTATCAAACTATTGAATTTTTAGTATAATAATCGTGTGATTGAGTACTTAAGGGCAGATGATATAAAGAATTTTTTAAAGGAAATAATTTGAAGTCTAGTTATTTTTATCCGTCAAAATTGGTTCAATGAACATGAAATACAATATGCAATATCAAGCAAAAGAATATTGCCGGTAATAAAAAGGTTACATAATATCGTGACAATAAAGAACAGAATAGATACCATCGTGATGGTTGTCGCATAGAAGACAATGAATTTTGCTATATCCTTGAATACGATATCGACAAAAACATCAATAGGACAGTAATGGATATTGTACCTTTACAAATAAAAAAAACCCGTACACTTATGCTTTGTTCTCTTATATATACTAGTATACAGGTAAATATATTAGATTTTTAAATATGATGTTTGTACAGTATTGAATGTCTTTGGATGACATAGGCCTGCTGAATTGAAGTCAGGTTTTTGTGACATTGACCTTTTTCTTATATATAGACTTTTTTTTTGTTTTTCGTCTTTTTCAAAAGAAAGTTATACAATATTTTACATAACATCAAGAATCTTCATTTCTGTTATTATATTTCAATTATATATTTCAATAGACAGATAGATTTTTGAATTTCAAATGAAACAAATTATAATTTCATAAATTCTATGTTTTCATCTCCTCATCTAAGTAACTTGAATTTCAGAGCGTGACAGGGGAACTGGGCATTGTTTGGATGCTTTAGATCACATATGCACTAAAACAATTTTTAAACGGTCAAAAATCAAAACTTGAGGCTCTGAGAATAATATTTTAACACGCACAAGGTAACAGGAGAAACATAATGATGTGCCGTCGGAAAATTCCACAGACGTATGTCTGTGTATCCGTCTTTCTTTGGCTCTTAATTTTTCTGGTTTAAAAAGTTTAAATGTAGAGTGTGTCGTGGTTGTACTTCTGTTTCCATCTACATTTTTGTAAAGTATGCATCTTAGACTGAGTCGATCAATGAACTTAACTACAGTCACACGGAGTACATGTATGTACCATTTGAAAATCCTTTTACATTAATGTAATGTTTTCAGTCATCATTTGTCTTCCATCAAGATAACAAATTTATCTCAAGAAATGAACATCATACTCTAGAATCTTTCCAAAAAGAAATTATTGGAATGTGGGGATGTTGTGTTTACTCATTTAAACGAATTATTTAGTATACAATAGGATGAAGCTTCTTTATGCTTATGCCACCTTGATAATAACCTCAAATGGCTTAAAAAGGATAACCATGGATTTTTTTAATGCTTGATAACCCCCAAAACTAAACCTTTTCATATTATACCCCCTCCCAAAGTTTAAAATTCGTTAATAAGGGCTTATCCAAAAATACATGTCAGAATCGATAAGTAATAGTGAGACCGTGTACATTGTTGCAGATATTTCATTTCATAAGGTAGAAGGGTATAAATTTTTAATTATGCAGATCATTATGATATTTTATATTGTAGAGAAATGCTTTTTGTATGCAAATTTAATGCGTTGGTCAACTATAGATTTTTTTTTTCAATGTTGCCTCGTAAGAATCGATACAGCATCATAATACTTTTTATTCTTTTGTCAATGCGATGTAAATGTATCATGTAGGCATATGAGATACTATATCAAATGCAAATCGATTTCATCCACATGTAGCGCGGACAAGAACAAGGTAAATACTGCTTTTAAACATATTTTTAATGTGTAAACAAGATGTGCCTTACTTTTTATTTTTTATTATTGTTAAAAATATTGAATCTATTGATCTTTAAATAATACCAAATGATGGTACATGTAATGTACAAAGTGAAGTAAATAAAGATTGTCATTAAAAGGTAAATTGCACAACGATCAGTTATGATCAATCTCAAAAATCGTTTAAGCAATACAAGAAATGAATTGGGAACATGCACACCCTTAAAACTCCTTAAAACAGGCGGGTCGCTCCCACTTTTGGCCCAGTGTCTGTATAAGCTTAAGGGATAATGTTCATATAAAAAATCAATATTTTTAAACTGTTACAACATCCTCAGAATTCGGTCGATGTTCTTTAAACAAGTACAATTCAAAGACCAAATAATGCCTTTTAAAGAACGTCCAGGTTTTTCTTCATCATTGACAGCTGCTTTTTCAATAAAAATGGAACTCCTTAAATTACTTACCTTGCCATCGTTCATTTGCAAGATCATTTTGTTAAAAAACCATTCTGATTGTGCACACTAGTACTCTGACGTCGACATCAAAAAGATGCCTGAGTTTCTGAATGACAATATATATGTTTTTTTGGAGACCAGATCTTTCAACAATCTTTTGGATTTCCCATGGGTATCAAATACTCCCCGTTATTAGCAGACCTATTTTTGTATTTACATGAAGCAGAATATGTGCAAAATCGTATGCGTGAAAAGAAAACAAACACACTTGTTGTGGCATTCAACAGGACATTTAGATATATCGACGACGAATTGTCAATTAACAATTTTGTTTTTGAATTTTTCATTTTTATGTCGTTACGATGTACCCTGGTGAGCTTGAGATAAAAAGAAATACCACAGAGTCTGAAAATTCTGTTTCATATTTGGATATTTTACTTGAAAAGAATGTTAATGGTAATCTTACAATAAAGCTCTATGATAAACGTGATGACTTTAACTTTTCTATCGTCAACTTCCCTTACTTCTGCAGCAATATACCTTCATCACCTGTATATTGAGTTTATATATCTCAGTTGATTCGATTCGCAAAAGCATGCTCTACGTACGAACAATTTCTAAAACGAGGTAAATTATTGACAAACAGTTATGAAACAAGAATATCAGTAGTGTCGTTTAGAGTCATCATTTCGTAAGTTCTGTGATCGATGAAATGACCATGTCAGCATATACAATTTATTTTTTAATCAAATGCTGACTGACGTTTTTCAAACTAATTGTTAATCAATTATTTATACACTGAACTTTGATGTCAACTTCAGAGTACTTGCGTGTACAAAAAGAATGATTTTTAACAAAATAATTTCGCAAATGACCAATGACAAGGTAAGTAAAGTTAGAAGTTCCATTTTTATTGAAAAAGTAGAGGGCAATGAATCAAAAAGCCTGGATTTTACAAAAGAACTTACGACTAAGGCAAAAATCTTCAGATGGTAGTAAAATTTTTCAAAATAATCGATTCTCTTTGAAATTACTTGTGTCAAAAATATATTACAATATTCCTTTTAAAAAGTTTAAAATAATTTTCGATATGATTTGAATTAAAAAGTTACATGAAGAATTAAATGTGGTCTGAACTCGTAAGTCCTTTTGTGAAACGGGCCCCTGGACTTTAATTTATAGTGGTGAATGGTTCTATATAAAGTTGAAAAGTTATAAGTTTTTACGCTGTTGATTTTGATAAAATCTTATGATTTCAAATTGTCCAAAAGTTCTTTGGAATTTTGTATCCACACCACTTCTTCAAGATATTGTTGCACAGCACTCTTGAAGTTTATCCTTCACTACTGTCAATATTTTAGTGAGGGGTAACGAAAGAGGCTGAATTGATTATTTACTGGAACCCACAATGTATCTTTGTTTGTAAGGATTTTATGAAGTTTCGGAATCCAATATATATAGGGTAGTTCAAATTCATTTTGGTTCCTTGGAAAATTAAAAAAAATCAAACCTGACATATGATTTTGATGAATTTCTTCCTTAGAAAGGGAAGTATGGGTAGAAGAACACAATTTATATAATGAGCCTTACAAACAAAGACAATGTTGTTACCTGCTTTGTCGGCAGGAACCAGTGCTTACTGATCATGTAATATATCTAATTCTTTTTTCACTTCTGGTTCATATTGCCCCCCAATCTTTTAATACGTGACTTTAACATGGATCTGATACATTTGATCCATTCTGAAAAGGTGTCAATGTCTTCTTTTTCCCATCTTGCCCATCGTCTGGCTGTTTTAAAGCTGTTGATTTTTGTGAAATCTTTTGATTTCAAATTGTCCAAAAGCTCCTTGGAATTTTAAAGTATCCGCATCTGATTTACACCATTTCTTGAATATTTTGTTGCACAGTACTCTTGAAGTTTTTCCTTCACTAGTGTCAATATCTTTAGTGAGGAGTAACGATGTGGCTTGGTTGAAAATTTACTGGAACTGGCTATGTATCTTTGTATGAATTCTTATGATGTATTGGAATCCAATATATATGGTAGTTAAAATTCATTTTGGTTCCTTGGAATATAAAAAAAATCAAAACTTACATATGATTTTGAGGAATTTCTTCCTTAGAATGGGAAATATGAGTGTAAGATTGATTACCACTTGTAAAATTAATCCAAGTTCATCTAAAATACAATTTATATAATAAGCCTTACAAACGAAGACAATGTTGTTACCTGCTTTGTCAGCAGGGACCAGTACGTACTAATCAGACAATCTATCTAAATTTTTTTCACTTCTGGATTATTCAATACAGAAGGAAAAATGGTTATCATAATGCCTCTCAATCTTTTAATACGTGATTTAAAAAAAGAAAGAAAAATTCACCCCTATCACTATATTTTACAGTACAGAAAAGTTAATCTCATTTTTTATTTTATGAAGTCCGCTTATGAAGAAATTTTGTCTTTCAGGACTTCAACCGTAGATATTTATCGATTAAAAGAGGATGCCCTCAATAGGAATATAAAAAAGAGAGTTAATTTCCATTTCCATCCTTATACTTATTATACATATATAAATCACAATTCTTTTATGAAACTGAAACGCAGTTTCACTTAAATTGGATATAAATGAATTTAAAAAGCTTAATATTCTCATTGTGTATTTATTGAATGCTTCTCGTTCAACCCAAAATATTTTTCTGAAGAAAAAAAAAACACAATGTTTACACTTTTTCTGCTTTCGAATGTTAAAGAACACCACTTTTTTAGTTATTTTTGTCCGTTGCCTTCCGTTTACTACAGTACTATATTATTTTTAGGATATTTTCCTTATTCTGATTCATAAATAGTTAATGTTGATAAACATATTACTTACACCATGCCTGCGAAACAGATATGTATTATAATTAATACCATAGATATTTTATAGCTATTCTTCCTTATAAAGAACACGAATACAGAACTGATATTTAATTTCTTATTTCATAGCAAGGCTGTTTAAAACATTGCAAAGGTAAATATACTTGTCTTCAATTGCCATTTTTAAGACGTAATACCTTTTTTTCTAAAAAATTCTCAACAAAACTTCACTGAAGAGCATATTTAAAATTTAATCGTTAGGATAAAAACTTTTAAAAGCAATGATCCTGTATATTGTAGACATTATACAATTTCAGTTGAATTGCAGCAAAAAGACATAAATCCAAGTCTCAGATAACTTTTATAACCCCCTTACTCTTTATGTTAAAATTAAAACAAAGGCGTTAGTATTAAAGTTATGATAATTATAGGAATCAAAGTGAAAATGAAATGTTTTAATCAATGATGTACTGCACTCAGATTTAACTCAGTATTTAATTACGACTGTCGGAAATGTTCTTTGATTTAATGGAAATTCATATAGATGTAGATCATTTTGTTAGATTTGTACACATTCATTGTTTATTATATATATAATTTATTTTGAACAAGATAACTGCGTGTCCTTTTTCTTCCTATTCCATTATTTTTTTATATAACAGACTGAATAATTATTTAGAAGTATTTCAGAAACTTTTTTTAAAATGCAAAATAGGTTAGATAATTAATTGTGAGCGATCTGAAAACTTCATTAAAAAGCACAGATCCCTAAAATTTCCAGAAATAGTTTATATGTAAATGGGGAGTAAACACTCCCTGTCGACCGGTTATATTATTTAAAAGAATGCCATGTAGATAAATTCAGTATGTTTGGCAACTGTTATCCATGTTACAAGAGTCGAGCGCAAAAATTCAAATTATGTAGTTAAAACAGAGAAAAAAATATTCTTCAAAATGCAAGTAAAACACGTCTTGTTAAAGAGTTGTATGCATTTTCCTTGCATATACTCAGTGTCATTATTCACGAAATTTCTTTCAAAAGCATAAAATTGTTTAAGTTCAAACAGAATGAGCTTTATCTAATATAGCAGCGCATGATTATTAAAGTGATCATCAAACCATAAAGGAAGAATACAAATCTTCAGTAACACGATACCTGAATTCATACCTGATTATCATATAGAGGAATACAAAATCGTTACCCTTTTCGATTTAAGGGTCTTTGTCAAGGTCTTTGCAGGGATTACTCTATGTCAAAAGGAATAATCAATACTGAGTATTTGAAGTTAAAAAGGTCATATCCTTTATAGTGAAAATACAGGATTATTACGTAAATTAAGGAGTTATCAAGTCAATTATACACAATTGTGACGTAACAATGAAATTTATTTTATTAGGGATTTTTTTTTTTTGGTCGGAAGATTTTTTTTTTCGCATAACTATTGTACCTGATCCCAATTCTGATGTTTTAGAGGTCAGTGTAAGCTCATCTCCTGAATTGTCTTGTTTGAATGGACTTTTGAGCCTAATTCTTGTTCGTTATCTCCATATTTTTTATTTAAAAATCTTAAACACCAGCTTTATTTAATTTTGTTCTTGACATTTGATGATAAAGAACAAAATTAGGATTAATTAAGTTAATTAATTAATTAAATTGCGATCAAGGCAGATAGGGACCCTAAAACATCAGAAAAAGGGTCAGAGGCCATGGATGGGTACAAATTGTAAGCATACCCTGTCGACTGATAACAGCCCCGTGGGGATCTGGGTTAGAAAAGGTCCTCAGTACCCCCTTGCTTGTCGTAAAAGGCGACTAAATGGGGCGGTCCTTCGGATGAGACCGTATAAACCGAGGCACCGTGTCACAGCAGGTGTGGCACGATAAAGATCCCTCCCTGCTCAAAGGCCGTAAGTGCCGAGCATAGGCCTAAATTTGCAGCCCTTCACCGGCAATGGTGACGTCTCCATATCAGTGAAATATTCTGGAGAGGGAAGTTAAACAGTATACAATCAATCAATCAGTCGACTGATAACATTAGTATGATCGGGCAGAAGAAATATATGAATACAATTCTGTCAATGTTTAATGATGACATAACGATTTGCTAGAAAAACTTCTGTTAACAAGTCATTCAAAGGCAGATTGTACATGTCATTGCTTATAATTGTGTCGGTCATTACATTTGCAAAGTGGTAAATTTAAAAGAGGCAACTGATATCATTGTACCATTTTATCCTTTCTCTATAGTTTGCATTGTTTAAGAAATCTTATATGTAAAGCATGTCCTTGCGTATCGAATCTAAAAGAAAACACCATATGTATATGATAATGATTGCTGCATAAAAAAGTGAAGTTGATACAGAACAATTGGCACCTATTCATATTATTAATGTGTAAAACAAATTGTTGCAGATTAAAAAAAATCAACTTGATATATGCCCGATAGATTACTTTCGCCTATTAGATCTGTCAAAAATAACCTTTAGTATGGGGGAGGGGGAATTTGGGATTAGTTATTAAGGTCTTCCGTTTCCAACGGAAGACCTTCTACTGATTCTGAAGATTAAGATTATTCTTATTATTCTTTTTTTTTTCTTCCTAAACGCCAACTTTGAGGCCTCATATCTCACTCATTTCTCAATGGATTTTGCTCAAATTTTCAGACATTATAGACGGTAATAAACTCTATCAGAATGCTGTCTAAAATTTCAAAAATTGACTTCCGGTTATGAGTTATTTCCATTTAAACGAAAAATTGTAGGCTTTCATTTCCAGACAAAGGCTCAGAGACCACTAGAGCTGGAGCAGAAATTTTACTGGTTTTAGATAACAGAAGGATTGAAGTTGTGCACATCAGTTTTTGTTTTTCGATTTCTGTATCCAAAATGGCGCTATATAGGGGTCAAAAAATAGAACGCCCAAAAGAGCGAAAATTTACACATGTTTTCCTTTTTATCTTGAAAACTAAAAATATTTTGTTAAGACATGTTGAACAAAAGTTGTGCATAATTGCAAGGGCTTTCATATAATACTATTCAAAAGGGGCTGGCCCCTATGATTAGGGATTTAGGGAGCTTGAAAGTTTTTGCTTTATAACTCAAAAATGGTAAATATTTCGATCTGGATTATACGAATAAAATTGTTCTTTGACACCTTTTTGATCTGATGAAAATGTTTTGTGTTCGATTATACCGGGGGTATTGCGTAATACATAGTTGAAAGCAGGCCAGGTAAACAGGTAGCGTTTTTCATTCGGAAAGGAAATCAGACCTCTTCATGTGTATAATTTACACAAACGTCCTATCAGTAATAAACCCTATGGTATTTAATGTTAATTTTCTTCTAAATAGGGCTTTATACGTGCTTTACAGTTCACTATTAAATTATTTATAACGATTAGTCTTTCTTTTTTTATTTATTATCAATTAGTTTTATAGTGAACACGTCTTTATAAACGGAATATATTAAATCTATCTTTCTACATTGATTATAATAACAATTATAAGTTATTTTAACTTTATGCATCGAATAATTCACGATCATTAGTTGTATAATATGGCGATCTCCAAGATCGCCAACATGTTTGTAACAGTTATGTAATCCAACGCAAGAACCCACGCTGTCGATCGAGGTCACTAGTGTACCAGCCAGCTGTCGTAAACATTGCAAGTGTCTGTGATCGTGTTTAAAATCCATTGTATACAAAGACCTATCAATTTGTAGAAAATCATGTTTTTAATTCATCGAATCAATAAGAATACTTCACCGATCTTTCATTTAATCGTAATTCGAAACACTGGTGTATAAAATCATTTTGAATTGTGATCGCTTTCTTTGGCCTGTTCACGCAAAATTATTTCTCTATTCCGTGTTAATGTATTTTATTTAAATTGTAATTGAAAAGGGGCTTCGGCAAATAATTATAATTAGTGATGGAAGTCTTGTGATACGTAATGTACTATTATGTACGTTTTATTTTTACCATCACTCTTTTGTTTCTCCATTATTTTTTTAATATTAATAAACATTGAACGTTAAAAAAATACTTTAAAATATACTATTATTCACGTATTTGTAATAAACAGTTTACATCCAGCTTTGTCGCTTTGTGTCTAAAATTTTGTAGCCCAGTCCTCATTTACAAGCACGTGTCCGCAGATAGCAGCGGGTATGTCGATTTGAAAATCCGTTGTGTACTCCGAAAGTTACAAATTGAAAATTGGGTTTGAAATCATGTCGACTCCTTTCATATCATTCAATTTCACTCTATTTCAGCTTGTTTTAATCAATCGTAATCGCTTGTGCATTTATTCTTTTCAAGTTTTATGCCTTTTGATAGCCGAAAAAGAAAACCGAGCTACGTTTACACCATTTTTCCTGTTTTATCGAAGTGGAAATTGTTTTATAAATCTTAAACTACATGTACGCATGCATGATAATTGTAAGTGGAGTCAACGTTTCTAATTCACAGGGGGAAATCCAACGTGAAATTAAGCACTTTTGAGTTTTCAGTTATTTGCTACTAAGCTTAAAATGATATTGTACAGAATGGTATACTATTCCGTCCAATAAACAGAATATTTTACATGCCTGTACATGTACAATGTCAGTAAGAATTTAATTGATGCAAAGCATCAAATTGGCTGCAAAGCCAAAAAATTCTTTCACATGCAAGGAAAGCATGTCAAGATATTCAAAGCTGAAATAGTTTTTCAATTCTATTTCAGGCTGTTTTCAAAGCAAAATAAAAATAATTTTACCGCATTTGCTCATAAATAGATTTATTGATGTTAAAAAAATCATGTTCATTGATGTATAAGAAGAATTTATTGTCATCAAAATGAAGGCGTAGGCCTGTCCGAGCCTCGATACCCTGGATCTTGACTACATGATAATGCTCATGATTTCTGTAGAGCAGGCTATGCTGCAAACCGCAGTGCAAAATTAAAAAAATATCTTCATGATCTTTGCGTCATTTTTAGATGTAGAGCAAATTCAAAACAATTATTTACTAGAAGTTGAAAAACTCCTCATTTTTTATATACCATGCACTTAAGGCCATGATAAAAATATTCCTAGATTCTCATCCTTGCCTCGATTTTTTTTAATTTCTGTTTTTCTTCGTCTAAATTCTGATCGGGATTGGTATTCATCTACCATTCTACTTTCATTTTATGTCTCGCGAAAGTGGATATGATTTTGACACCTGAAAAGATGGTAATTGCTGTAATACATGCGTATCTATTTTACAAGGGTCATCAGTTGAAAAAGATTGGTGATGATGTGAAGTAAGAGATAATTGAATCTTTACTATGACTTTTATTCGGGTATTGTAATGTAGATAAAATTACACCGATTGACCAGGTCAATAAAAAATCTGCAAAATTGAAAAAATAAAAAATATAAAATAAAAGCCACCCGCCCGCCTCGATTGTTAAAAAAATTCGGATGAGAATCTAGCAATTTATTTATTATGGCCTTAACCACATCATCATTATCCGGAAAATCAAGAGATTTCTTTTCAAATCTTTCACACTCTCAGGCTGGGGGGTATCTGATGTAAACTCTTTTTATATGACCATAAATTATCGATGATCATGAGATATTAATGACAATGAAATTGAAATATATTTCAACATTTAATACTAAATTTAAGCAAGTTTTAAAAATATTTTACGCATGATTTTTACTTGTTATAATTTACGAATTATTTTATTGAAGTAATGAAAAAAAACATCTCACTTCCCCATGTGCACTCTCTAACACAATCACAAAAAGATTGGCCGCTACGGCAGCCGATAATAATTACATGTTTTATATGTATGAACTTTTACATAGAAGAGCGGCCAAACATATACATCCAAAGCTTTCAGAATACGAATTTACGAAATAAGAAAATTCGTTATTGCCTATTTATCATAAAATATAAATTAAATTCTTTCCTTAATCATTGAATTCCTATGTATTTAACTAGGTACTTAAATTATCGATTCGCTCTGATATTTGGTTGTATAATGATTACAATGTATATAAACGTCCATCTGGTCAGTCATTGTTGCTTGACGACGTCTTGTTTTCTCCTCTCACATTGGTAGCGCGTATGCAGTGGCGTAGCACCGTTTTCGAAAGTGGGGGTCCAGCCCGAGAAAATTTTTTTTTTTACTTTCCTGAAAAAGTTGACAAGCAAAAACCAAAAAAAAGAGGAAAAGTTGAAAGTTGCCCAAAGTCGAAAATCCTATTTCGCGGGGGGGGGGGGGGGGGGGGGGGGTTGTAGAGGCTAACTTTTTTCAGTGTCAACTACTTTCAGTACCAATTGTAATACTTCATTTTCGGTACATCAGTGAAACTGGGGGGGGGGGGGCAAGCAGGTTTTCAATTAACATTTGCTATAGTATGGGTAAGGTTGGAAAAAAAGTGGGGGGGGCCTGCCCCCCCCCCTGTTCCTACGCCCCTAGTATGAACAGTGGTATGAACACAAGCTTGTAAACAAAATAAACGGCAATTCACAAAAAAAGAAAACCAGAAGAATAAAAGTGTCTGTGTAGATGAAAAACACAACTCATTGATTTGTTTTTGAACGACCCCATACGTTTTTTTTCTTTCTCCCATGAATTTCGACAATACGGTAAAAAGGTCACTAGAACCTTTGGTTATATTAAAAGAAAGGTGTTTAACCTTCAAATGGCACTATATCCGAACAGCTATTATACAGCCTATCAAGTATATCACGGCGTCAATAAAAGAATTTTTTTTAGATATTTCAAAAAATACTAATTTCATTCTAAGAAAAGCCACGTAGCTGTATACAGACATTCCAAAATAATGTTTCATGGACCGACAGGTTGTTAAATTCCTCTCATCACTATAAGTACCCCATCCCTTAAAATGAATAAATGTCTTCCTTCTTAGCAGAGAATGTCAGTCGGTTGATTTGTTTTTGTACATGCATGTACATGTATACATGTAGTTTAGGGGTTGAATTCCGAATCTGAAAGTTACGACCTATTTTTATGTAACCCAATTATCATACATGACATGTTATATATGCCCTGCCATGAATATGGCCAAGGCATTTGGTGTTTGTCAGACGTCTTCCATCCTTCCTTCTTTCTGTCCTTCCGTCTATCCTTCTGTCACACTTTGCCTTTAGCTCAGTTCAAAGCTCAGTTTCAAACAAACTATCCAAGATATTTTTATCAATCCTTATATACTGATAGAAATTAATTAGAGTTATGCAATTGCATTAACAATTTTTTTTAACTTGACTTTATATACATGTATATACCTCACTTTTCTTAAATAAGTGTAAAGCTCAGTTTTAAACATACCATTCAAAATGGTGTTATCAAACTTCACATGTTGATGCATACTGATGAGAGCTATTTAATGGCATCACCATTTTTGAACTTGGCCTTTCTTTTGACCTTGACCTAACTCTTTTTATCTCAATTTTAGCTCTAACGAGAGTTACCGTTAGTTATTGCTTAGCACTAGGTCATTTGGAAAGATCAAGGTCACACATACTAGTATTCCTTTACAGTCTTTTTCCTAAAGAAACATTGTAAGTTGCTTCTCTTACAAGATTTTTTACTTTGTATATCTTTAGTATGTGGCTTTTGACCTCGACTCAAGGTTACGTCTTCTAGTCCGTAGCTCCAACGGAAGACCTATTCGTTGCTTTGCAACGAGCTCGGCTCTAGTTACCGTATCTTTTCCGTTTTTTTTTTAATGATAAAGGCCTTTTCTCAAAATGAATATATATATGCTAACTTGTACTGAAATATTATTTTATTATTAGATTTCAAGTAACAAGGGCCAACCATAATTGCACCTTATTTATGAGAATTGTTGTTTCTTATAATCACCAATATTCAACACATTTCAAAAGCTTTACGTTTGTTCAATATATGTACTTTTTTTGTTATTAAGAATCTGCAGCAAAGTCTAGGTAAAGGATTGTCAACATAAATGCATACCTGTATATGTCCATTAAAACAGCTCTTGCACATTATATATTTATGACCGCGTTAGTTTCGGGGGTATGAAGTTTTTCTTGTGTGTCAGTGTGTCTGTCCGTCTCTCTGTCTGTTTGTCTTTCCGCAAAAATCTTAAACCTTGCCCATAACATTTGATTTAGTGGAGCTATGACTTTCATATTTCATATTTCCTTGTGACAATGCCTTTCTTATAGTAATACCAAATTTGACCTTTTGACCTTGATCTTGGAGGATAACCTACTTTTACAAAAAATTCCAAACTTTTACTTTCGCCATATCTTTTGAACAGTGGATACAAGGAATTTTATACTTCATGTATGCATTCTTTGTTGTAAGACCTTTCATTGAATACCAACAGCCTAGACCTTTTGACCTTGACCTTGTAGTTTCAGTACTTATGAAAAAAAATAATCTTGGCCATAACTTTTGAACGCTAATGACCAGTGCTCTCATACTTACTTTAAACATATTTTATTGAATAATTCAATAAGAATTGGGCAACAGACAAGGCCTATGTACACCCTCTCCTTGAAATAAACTGCTCTCATACTTCACATATGTAATCCTTGTGAGAAGAACCTTCATCGGATACCAAGGATTTTGACCTTTTGACCTTGACTTTGGAGTTTGAGTTATTAAAAAAATCAAACCTTGACCGAAACTTTTGAAAAGTCAGGGCTAGTGCTTTCATACTTTTCATATTTGATTCTTGTGACAAGACCTTTAATATGATATCAAGAGTTTTGACCTTTTCCCATGACCTTGGAGTTGATTTACGTTTTAAATGTTTAACCTGGGCCATAACTTTTGAAGGTTTAGGACTAGGGCATCCATATTTACATATGTAATTTTTCATTGGATACTAATTACCTTGACCTTTTGACCTTGGAGATTTCCGTACTAAATGAAAAAACTTTACCCTTGGCCTACTGTCATATTTCACAATTGTATTTTTAATGAGAATACCCTACTCTGGGTACCAATATATAAAATTTGCATTTAAAATTAGTTTGATCGTCACTTTGTTGCCATACGGGGCATCAATGTTTCACAAGCACATCTTGTTTTCTTTATTGGTTTAGGGGTTTACATAGATACATGTTTAAATAACTTCTCAATAGCTCGAAGATTAGTCAACATTTCAAATATCTACTCACGGTTAGGAATGACGACATATATACTTCCTTATAAAAATAGACGTAAACGTTTTGCTTGTTTTTACTGCTCGGACCATTTCACACACTCCAAAGGTAAATATCATTATATTCCTACATACCTTCATTGAAGAAAATATTGACATATCGGCGAGGAATATATTTGTTTTAGATAAATATATAGGTAACAGATGTTTATACATGTATGTTGCTCATTACAACATCTTACATGATTATATTCCCAAGCACCAGCTGAGCATTTGTATGTAGGTCATGTTTGATATGTTTACCATTCTCTGGCAGGAACCCTGTACTCATGAAAATTGGTTCTCTTATTAGTTACCTTAATATCCCATATATCTTTATTGTAATTTTAAAAAATAGTTCTTTATGTCTTCTTATGCTTATAGGCAAGATCACCGCAGCTTGTTTTTGCTAATTTTGTAAGAATCAAATAAAACACTTTCATGTAGATGAATAATGTCATTTATTAAAATGACGGTATAAATATGAACAATTTAACAAACAAGAAGGGGATCAGATTCACAAGCTTTGCTTATCAGTTACGTAAAATATGATAATGTCTGATCCCCCAAAAATTACTAGAAAAAAAGTATCTGTAAGACAAGACAATCAAACATCATATGAAAAAGTTAGCAAAAAGATGGCACATCAAAACAAAATAGGCCAACAACATAAGAAAAAGTGGGCAAAAGGATTGAACAATTAAAAAACAATCAAAACCTCAGAAGAAAAAGCTTGCAAAAAGATAGTAATTAAATCAAAATATATATAAGCAGTAAAGCAATTGTGTAAAAACTATAATAAAATATAAATTAAAAAGACACATTAATCATCATATTAAAGGATAGGAATGCTGGGGTGGAGGTGGGTCTTCAAAATAGACGTGCTTCATGTTAGCGAAGGTGAGTGCGCGAGTATGAATGACTCGCTGAGCTGACCAAGTGACGTTACACCTTCCATTACAATTAATCCATCAGGCAAGGCATGGATCTGAGATTTTCTACAATTAACCAACCTAAATGTTTTCGGAAACCTCCTGACAAATTATCGCATTAAATACGTAAATACAATTATTATTCTAATAATTGTTGTTTTATGTCTTCTTATGCTTATAGGCAAGATCACCGCAGCTTGTTTTTGCTAATTTTGTAAGAATCAAATAAAACACTTTCATGTAGATGAATAATGTCATTTATTCAAATGACGGTATAAATATGAACAATTTAACAAACAAGAAGGGGATCAGATTCACAAGCTTTGCTTATCAGTTACGTAAAATATGATAATGTCTGATCCCCCAAAAATTACTAGAAAAAAGTATCTGTAAGACAAGACAATCAAACATCATATGAAAAAGTTAGCAAAAAGATGGCACATCAAAACAAAATAGGCCACAAGATGTGATTTGCAGGTCACATCCATGTAAGATGTGACATGCAAATTACATCCGTGCCATCCAAGGTGAGCTTGCACACATCAAATCTATATGAAGGCAGTTAATCACTGGCCTCTCCATACATTGCATCTTAAGTAATGAAATAAACAAAAAAAAAAAAAAATCTAATTTTCATTATTCCATTATCACTTTTTTACGAAAATGTTGTTACATGTTATGTAATGAAGGAAATACATGTATGTAATATCCGAGTAATGTTAATAAATAAAGAGAAGTAATATAGGTAAGTATGGAAGAAAACTAATTTCAGAGTGAATGACAAATCAAAATGTATTGTTAAATTGAGCCAGCAAGTAAGCGAAGTCAGGAGAGGTGTATTTAAATATTAAACAGCAGTCATTCACTAACCTGTCAGTGTGGGAATAAACATGTTCCTTTAGTAAGGTGTTTATAACAAAACAGCAGTTAAATCACTGACCTGTATTTGAACTACATCCTTTGTGAGTATCTAACTATTCCTTGTGAGTAGGACAAAACAGCAGTTAAATCACTGACCTGTATTTAACTACATCCTAGTATCTTACTTTTTATCACGAGTAAAACAAAACAGCAGTTAAATCACCGACCTGTATTTAAACAACATCCTAGTATCTTACTATTATCTTACTATTTATCATGAGGAGAACAAAACAGCAGTTAAATCACTAACCTGTTTTTAAACTACATCCTAGTATCTGACTATTTATCGTGAGTAGCACAAAACAGCAATTAAATCACTGACCTGTATTTTAACTACATCCTAGTATCTAACTTTTTTTATGAATAGAACAAAACAATAGTTAAATCCTGCAGTTGAACTACATTCAAAAACAGCAAGCCAAATGCTAGATTATTTTTTCTTTGGAAGTAGAACAACACTTAAGTGATTTTAAGCAAATTTATCCATGCAATGCATATGAACTGTTGTACCTAAAAATTAAATAGAGATTTCTGAACAGTTTATCTGCGTCTCATGAGTAGCTATCCATATGCAAATTTAGAAAAGATCCAGGCTTACAGATTTCCCTGCTTTGAAAAATTAGTATAATATGCTAGTGACAGGGGGCTAACTATCGAGAGCATGCATATTTCCAGATCTGTCCCTGATAATTGCAATCTGAAACATATCTTAATAAATTATCTAGATGATGTTCAGTACTTTGTTAGCAAATTAGTTTCAATAATTATAACGATTAATGGTTGAGGTCTAGTAATTTTAACAAACTTAAATTTTTGCAAATTCTACCTAGTGATGAGTGAAAGTGCCCTTGAGTAGGACACCAGGTCAGTTATAATTCTACTTACTACAACCTTGAATTATTTAACTTTATATATATAATATTTTATTTACAACCTTAAGAGTATCTTCCAAATTGTATTTTTTGTAACAGAAATTCAACGAATAATAAACAACCCCAAAATACGCGCATAACAACTGTTACTATTACAACTGTAGGACCCAAAAGGTTGTATCCACTAATTCATGATGTATGTCCCTTTAATGGAAAAGTCCACCAAGCGTCTATTTTAAAAGGTATAAATTAGTTTTACAAGATGAAGAATATCACTTCTATGTTCCTAAATATTTTGAATAGGATGTAAAGTTCCTAAATTATACTAAATTCACCATGTAATATTGTTGTCAATTGATAAGTCGGTTCTAAAATTCAGAATTTATTGTAAGTCCTAAAATCTAAATTTCACATATATAATGTGGAACAAATTTTGCGGATGAAAAGAAAAAAAAATTGAATTACACAAAGAATTTTCCTTGATTGAACCACTTACAAACTCACACATCTATTCTTTGACAACTCCGCCTACTTTCATACTGACCAGCCAATTAAATTACGGATAGAAAATTGCATGAACATAGGGAATCCGTAAGACATTAATTTGCAACACTGAAATAAGATAGAGTTAAGCATAACAAATTCAAAGAACACAATTCTAAGATCTAACCATAAATTTGATAACAAGATTGAGTAAATGACATTGCTATCGTGAGACAGGAAAGAGATGTCAAGAATGAGATACTGCTACCAGTGCAAAAATGCCTTTCCTAAACATCAAATGAAAACTACAGATGTCAAACAAGACCGAACATTAATAGAATATTGATATAAAATTATGTCGGAAAACAAATTTTCATGGTGTTCATAAATACAAATTTAATTTTTAAAGAAAATGAATAAAATTGAGGATTAGACAGAAAATAAAAGAAATAATAATAATTTACTAAAATTAATAGATAAAAATAAACGTAGTGTTTACAACTTGAGTAATAACTCAAAGCAATGTCCTTCATTAACCTATATATTAGAAATACTTTAAAAATAATTAAATAATTTTGTTTGTACTTTAGCCAGTCATTGAATAATTTCCGAAAAAGAATGTAAATTGAAAATCTTATCATTTAATTTACTGACCGTGGAGTCTGAACCAATTTATGAAAATAAATTTAACCTACATTTACCAGCTGTATTGGGAACTCATTTGAAAATTTATGGAGGGAGGACAATTGGAATCTATCTATGTTATTTACTTGCTGACTCACTTGCAAATGTTAATTAATAGGCTGGCTCGTTAACGCCACAGGGGGCATCACCGTTGTCGCTTGATTCAGAGATAGAGGTTGGGACGCTGATAAGGCATGTGCAGATGACATTCCTGTAGATAGCACTGGGGCAATTTGTTCATTTGGCTGGCTTGGAGTTAACGTCCCGGGGGACACCACTGTTGTAGCTTGATTCAGAGGTAGAGTTTGGGATGCTGCAGCTGTGCGTGTATCTAGATTCTGTTGTTGCATCAGTATTTGTTTAGCTAGTTCAGCGTAATTACTCGAGACCTGATTTGCTACTTGATTGACAGCCAGCCTCGGTTCAAGAGTTACAAATTGTTGAATGGCTACCCGAGAGCCAGCGGTCGGTACTCCTATGCCGTTATTCTGAGGCAGGGGTGGTACAAATGTCAATGTTTCTAACACTGCGCTCCCCGAGGACTGAATCCTCCTTCTTTTTCTCGGTGCTTTTCCGGCTTGCTTTGGCGGCCTTGTTCCTGAAAAACAATACTAAAATCATGTAATAATGATATAATCGTGATTATAATGTTTACCTGTTTACCCAGCATTCACTCTATATATCTTGTTGCCTTGCGATATGTGCAAATAAATGAAAACTTGATTTTAACTTAACACTGGGTTACGCAACAACAACTTCTAAGTGACGCACACAGTGCAATAGCAATTAAACTTCCTCAAACAATAATTAGCAATAAAACAATATAGATCTTAACAGTTCAATGTTTATCCCGAGGTAAATACCATTTATATTAGCACAGTTTAAGAAGTACATACTCGGGCGCTTACAGCATCGGAAAAATGACCGACGATGCCGAGAAACTTGATAGACAAAAACTAAACTTAACACTGGGTAACGCATCAACAACTACTAAGTGAAGCACACAGTGCAATAGCAATTAAACTTCCTCAAACAATTATTAGCAATAAAACAATATAGATCTTATCAGTTCAATGTTTATCCCGAGGTAAATACCATTCATATTAGCACAGTTTAGAAACTTGATAGACAAAAACCATTTTTTTTAAAATCAAGTGCGACTGGTAAATAACGTGTATAAAGACTACAATTCTGTATTATTATTCAATACGTGGATAGATAGGTACATAACAACTATGAACCCAAACTCCCACACAATAAGTACATATATGCGGTCTACTCTGTACCAATGTTAAACATGGGTAGGCACAGATAAACTTTGCTCCTAAACTCCCATACAATGAGTACATATACATATATACAGATAAACTTTGCACCTACTCCCATACAATGAGTACATATATGTTACCAACCATGGGTAGGCACAGATAAACTTTGCACCTAAACTCCCATACAATAGTACATATAAAGCCTACTTGTACATTGTTCACCATGGGTAGGCACATATACCTTGCGGCCATACAATAGTACATATATGCGGCCTACTCTACCAATTGTTCACCATGGGTAGGCACAGATAAACTTTGCACCTAAACTCCCATACAATGAGTACATATATGCGGCCTACTCTGTACCATTGTTCACCATGGGTAGGCACAGATAAACTTTGCACCTAAACTCCCATACAATGAGTACATATATGCGGCCTACTCTGTACCATTGTTCACCATGGGTAGGAACAGATAAACTTTGCACCTAGACTCCCATACAATGAGTACATATATGCGACCTACTCTGTACTATTGTTAAACGCGTGGGCAGGTTCATATATTGACTTTGTACCTCTACTTCCAATTGATAAGTACATAAGGCTTAAATTTCGTACCAATTTTAACGAATAGTCAATGATAATCAGATAGAATATATACTTTGACTTCTAGCTTCCTACATATATTGTACAAAAGAATAAACAATAAAGAAAACGAGATAATGCAAACAATGTCCAGGTAAATAACTGCTACATAAGACGAAACCATTGTCATTATGAGCCATATCTCGTCAGAAACAAATACACATATATGCGGCCTACTCTGTACTATTGCTAACAACGTGGGTGGGTTCATATATAAATTCATACCTCTACTTCCACACGATAAGTACATTAGGCCAAAATTATTTATCGAATCAATAATAAACAAACTTGTGAACTAAACAAAAACTCTGTACCATAGTTCCATACAAACTATTTATCGAGATTATATAAATATGAGAAACTTATTCATATGGTACATATAAATCCGTATAACCATGTCTAAATGAATTATTACTACATAAGACCGAAACTATTGTCATTATGATAACCGAACAAAAGTGCAAATTCTATAATTTCCACAGAAACAAACTAAACAAAGCTGCGTGCATAGTTATTAATATTTTGCAATTATATAAATGGCTAGACAATGAAATTCATATCCTTGCTTTTAATAAACAGAGTTTGCTGAAAGTTTTACCTAATATGACCTTTCCTATTCATAGCCTCCTCAAACCATACACAACACATTGTAAAATAAAATAATTAAGAATGCTACACTGGTCTTATAATTCAGACGATTGAATATCAACATTCCGTATACATCCACACAACATCCACATGGGTTGGTCGTGCAAGGGGGTGCAGCACAGATGTACACCAACTGGACTTGATTGCTCAACTTCATCCTGAAACCTCTGTGGCTCCAAAAGTGTATCGCTGACAAAGACGTCGTCATGATCTCCAGCTACGTATTCATTTTCCAAAAAACGCCATCCTGCAGATACTGCCAGTGATGAATATTATCACAACTTCTCGCCAAACAAATCAGTGTCTCCATTGATACATAGTCGTTCAGTTATAAATTCACATTGTATTTTTACAAATGGAAGATAACTATATTTGCCGAAAAAAAAAAAACATATATAGTTCAATAATCACACGCATTATGTGGGTGTATGAGAATCTCTCTCCTTCAATTAACGAAATAATGCTAGTTTAAAACACAACACAAAACTAATCAAGTCCAGTCATCAGAACAATATACTCCACATGGGCATTGTAATATCTACACGTGTGAATAACCCGCGCACGTCCACCAAAAACTTTGGGCAACACCGTCGGTTAAGTAAACAATAAAATAAACTCAAACAGCACAAATTGTGACATAATTCGACAGAATGATGGAATGAGAAAGCACGTCTCCTGGCTGACTATAAGATTAACAAATCACAAAAAGTTGTAATTCTCTTCAAAATAGACGTGCTTCATGTTAGCGAAGGTGAGCGCGCGAGTATGAATGACTCGCTGAGCTGACCACGTGACGGTACACCTTCCATTATAATTAATCCAACAGGCAAGGCGTGGATCTGAGAGTTTTTACAATTTACCAACCTAAATGTTTTCGGGAAACTCCTTACAAATTATCGCATTAAATACATAAATACAATTATTATTCTAATAATTGTTGTTTGAAAACAATTCAAACAACTTCTAGGAGAACATTGATTTCAAAGAAATTTTGATACACACCACTTTGTTCACTAGTGCATTGTCAATAATGTACGGTGGATATGTATAACTGAAAGGAAATATTAACTCCGCCTTAGCGTCTTTTTCATGTTTAGTGTTTCCAGGGGTTTATGATTTATTCAAAATCTAAGTTTATGTTGCGTCTATGATTTATGTGATGAATCGCTCTCTGTCATCTTCAAGACCTGAAAAATGCCACCGTGAACGAATTTCGGGAGGTAAATAGTTTTTGTCGTGTCTGTCTGTCTGTCTGTCTAGCTGTCTGTCTGTCTCTCTGTCTGTCTGTCTCTGTCTGTCTGATAGTTCACAAAAACTTAAACCTTGCACATAACTTTTGATTTAGTGGAGCTATTACTTTCATGCTTCGCATGTGTATTCTTTGTGACAAGAACTTTTTTATGGTGCCACATAATTTGACCTTTTTAACTTGATCGTGGACTTTGACCTACTTTAACACAAAAATTCCAAACTTTTACTTTGGCGATATCTTTTGAACATTTGTGTTCCCCATATATGTATTCTTTGTGGTAAAACCTTTCATTGGATACCAACATTATTGACCTTTTACCTTGACGTTGGAGTTTCAGTACTTATGAAAAACATATCCTTGGCCATAACTTTTGAACGCTAATTGCCAGTGCTCTCCTAGTTCACATATGTAATCTTTGTGAAAAGACCCTTCATTGGATAAAGAACTTTGACCCTTTGACCTTGACCTTGGAGTTTGACCAACTCTATAGAAAAACCTTGGCCATAACTTTTGAAGTGTTAGGACTAGGGCTTCCATACTTCACATATGTATTTTTTTTGTGCCAAGACCTTTCATTTGATACAAATTACCTTAAGCTTGACCTTATGACCTATGAGATTTCCGTACTAATGAAAAAAAACTTTAACCTTGACATACTGTAAATTTTCACAGTTCTATTTTCAGTGAGAATACCCTACCTTGGGTACCAATATTTTTAATTTGCATTTAAGAAAAGTTTACTCGTCGCTAGGTTGTCATACGGGGGCATCAGCGTTTCACAAATACATCTTGATTAAAATTAATCTTACACGTTTATTACACTATCAAATAACATAAATTCTTAAGAACTCTTGAAAATTTCAACGATGCATTGAATTTTAATGATTTATATCTCAGTGCATGCCTTCTGTCAAATTGAAGTAAACATTTAAGTAATTTAAGGTACATGTATTCTCAACTTAAAGATCTGAATCTTTCGATTTTTTAAAATTCACAGGTCAATAAAGGACCTTATCAAACCTTGTTCTTTGATGCACATAATTGCTTACGTTTTCTTTTTTTTTTAGCTGATATTTTCTCGAGTTATAACAAAGGTTTGATTATATATTTAGTTAATAACGCAAAAGATTTATATTCAAATAAATATAATGTGTTTTATAATTGTGATTTTAAATTCATTCATGAATTAACTTTCAGATGCTTAAGGCGATGGTGTATGAAAATTTCGTACATTTTAAAGACAGATTTAGTCTCGACTTTTCAAAAACGAAAGATAAACCATACTTCTTTATTGGAGCAAGCTCAACTGGTAAAACAGCTGTTCTGGAACTTATCAGAAGATGTATGAAGTCTAAACTCAACACATCGTTGACAAATCGATTTGATGTCACCAAAACGGCATATGCTTTCTGTCAATTTGAAGTAAAAGATGACGAAAACATTTTTGAACCTGATACCTTAACTGGGTATATAATTGAAGGCAAAAATTTTTGGCCAATTGAAGATCAGGCTACAGCCCCGCAGGAGGAAAAGATTGAGAAAATGGAAGATTTGCAGAGAGAAGAAGCCGATGAAAAAGATGGTGGGGATAATTTAGATGATATATAACACGAACAGTTTAAGATAAAACGTGTCATCTTTATTCTTATTTCAAAATTACCTTTAATAGATTTTATTATCAAATAGTTATGTCTAATGTTCGATAAAAATATTAAGATCATTTTAAAAGACTGTAAATGTTATTTTAATTTGCAATGGTACTAATTTTTTATCAAGATTTTTAAAATTTTTCCCTGAAGTATTTTATCTTGATAAGTTCCAGGAAATATGATTTTTAAGTGTCTTATGTACATATCAATTAATGACTCATTCATATTGTCTTTAAAGTCATTTATTTTAAATAATGATATTCTGTTATCATATTTAATTGCTTCATAGGAAGTGAAAGTCCTTCAAAAAAGTCTAAAAGCTCAATCAAGGAAGATGAAGATAAACAGGGTGAAGAAAGAGAGGAAACAAATGAAGAAGATATAGATGAGAAAGAAATACGCAGTACAGTTAAGGCAACATTTTCCATAAAAAGTCACGGAATCCGATACATATAATGTTTAACAGTTTTATTTTTTAGCAAGACACTCTAGTTAAAATAGCTATTTGTTATCTTGAAGAGTATGTCCATCGCTTTACACATCGGTATTTTTTGACATCATGTGACCCCCTGAAGTCACGTGGGCTCCGATTTTTGGTCAAAAAATGAGATGTCAAATTTAACCAAAAAGTGCAAGGGCAAGGCAAACAAAAAATTAACTGCACAATGTTTTATGTTGTCTCTATGTATCTATATTTTCTCAGAAGTGATGCTCATTCAGTTAGTTTTCCGATATAATTAAGTTATTCAGCTAAAACAGACAGTAATGTATGAAAAATGGATATTTTCCTAATTTCATCGCGAATTATAAATTAACTAAAGGATTACAAAGAAATGAGCATCACTTTTTGAAAACTATACAATAAAATAAATAATTTAAAATAAAAACCTACTTTTTAGATTGTCGCCTTGCCCTTGCACTTTTTGATTAAAAATTAAAATCTTGGAAGAGTCAATCTAATTTTAGTTTTCAAACGCATCATTGACCCAGCATGGGAGATAACTCTTGAGTACTTGATACAGTTTGTTTACCTCATAAATTTTAAATAAATATACATGCGGACAGGGCTGGACTCTTTTTTTTTTTTTTACTAAATCAAACGGTATGCATAAAAATCCTTGATATTTCTTTCTTTTCTGTGTATTCGTTCTCCATACATTGTACATTTAATGTCTTTCAAACCTCCCGCATTTCCTCAAAGATGTGTATATACATGTAGTATTACACACAAATAGGTCTAAATATTGCCGATATATTTATGTAGAACACAAATGATTAATTAAAATATAGCCTTCATTAATAATTAATTATATATCTATTCCCCTCTCTCACTCCTGTACGCATAGGTGTCGGAACCGGGGGGGAGGGGGGGCTGAGCCTCCCTGCTTATTTGCAAATTATAAACATAATGTAGGCATTGGAATTTACCTTTTTCTTTTGGTTTAGCCGCCCCCTTTTAAATTAGCTCTCCTTTCATTTTGCTTCCGACGCCTATAGTACACACACTTGTGTTATTTTTTTTTTCTTTCTGCATACAAGATCATGTTCTACGATGTTCTACGATCACTTTCAGTCAGACCGCTTATTGTTAATTAAGGGATATAAACTAAGTTATAAGTTTTAGGAACTAATTATAAAGGATTGGGGTATACTCCTGTATTTTGTAAACTGACAGCCATTTTATTTTGAGGTTGAGGGGCTGGCAGATTTTAGAAATAAATACTTACAGATCTGTGATCTCCCCCTTCCTCGAATCAGATTTTTTTTTTTTACAATTTTTTTTTTTTTTGCATGGTAGACTTTTCAATGAAGAGGAAAATAAATAATAAATTATCTGTCCTTCATCTTATAGATCAGAAATAAACATTAATCTGTCCTGCATTGACATGGAAAATATTAATGAAAAAAAAATCTGACTTGGAAAAACTTGCCTCCCCCCCCCCTTCCCTCAGAATTTAATGGTGGTCCCCTATCCCATTTTGAATCAATTATGGGGATCTCTGGTCTCCTGTTTTTGGTAATATTATTGAAAAATAAATGAACACAATGCACATGCTGACATTAGTACCCTCTACACAAATAGTATGCCAAATTTTCAAATCTTAATGGCCTTTTCAACACCTGTACAGTTAATATATGAAAAAGTCAAATTATTATTTATCTAGAAAATTTATTTAATAAACATTTCTTTTCAAATCCAAAGACAGACTGTAGGAATGCTGGGCAGGTGCAAATTATTTCCATCACTTCATGTTCTTGTGGATAAAATGAATTCTGAAAATATGAAAAAATCAGGAAATACCATTATTAAAAGTAATTTGTGTTTTAAAAAATGAAATAAAAAAATTCATTGAAACATTTAACATAGAATGCATAATAATACATGTTTTCAATTCTTCTGTTAGTTTTATTATCAAAACTCTGTATGGTTTATAGCTAATATTGAGCATACCATTTTCCTTGAATGATGGATTAACTTGCTGCCTGAATGAATCCATTTGTCCAACATTTGGAAATAGCTAGGCCTACAACACAATATACATGTAATATATATGCAGTTATATGCTATGAGATTACTAAATATACATTGTAGAATAAAATGGCATTACATTTGACAAAACAAATTATGCTACATGATTGTATACTGTAGTGAATTTATGTTATTCATATAAATGGAAAAAATGTGTTACAAAACTTCTCTGGGAAAGTGAAACCTCTGACATTTACAAAAGTTATTGAGAGAATATTTTCTAAAAAAAAAAAAAAAAAAAATTCTGAGTTTCTCCTTTACCAAAATGAAAAAAAAAAACAAAACAAAATGTAAAGCACTTGCAAACTTTAAAAATGTGAAATGCTTTAGAAGTACATGTATACATACCCTGTGGAGAAATGATGCATTTTTTATTTATTCATTCTTTAAGCCTGAAACACCTGACAGCTACAATGATAAAAGTATTATATAAATATTTTTAATGTACATGTAATCTAAACAAAAAAGGAATATTTTTTTTTCATTAATTTAGAAAATTACAACCATAGATCTGATGTGGGGCTTCTATGTTTTCAACACAAGATACTGATATTTTTTTTAATTGTGTAGCATATTTGTATGTCAAAAGACATCTGAGTCATTGCTTGTTTAGGCCTAGTCACTTGTGAATCATTGACTGAAACAATGAGAACATTTCAATGACATTTAATTTAGTTTAAATTTGTGTTACTGATGACCTCCATTATTACACATATTGTCTCAAAGAAAATGCGCTCATTGATAGGAACTCAGTACATATTCAGTGCAATTAATTTTTAATAATTCTAAAAAGTGTGCAACTTAGTAGGGGGGGGGGGGGTACACACAAGACACTGGATTACTGTTTTTCACTGACTTTGATAATACATTTAAATAAACATGGACACACTCGGGTTTTTTAGGTTAACAAAAGCATGTCTACATATTGTAGATCTACACATGTACCTACATATGCGTATACATACCTGGCCTGGATCGAATTGCAGTGCAGTGATGGATCTGCGGAGCTGGTGCAATCGTCTCAGTTTTCTGCTATTTTCCGAAATAATGTCCTCATACTCTCGCAAAAGGGAGAAGCAATGCCTTGTCTCTTATTTTATCCCTATTTTCTTTAAAGATTGTGTGGTTATTGCATTTAAATCCACTGCAAATCTCAGCTGATGTCGCCACGTTTTTAGATGTAAACAACATTCCGTGTCACCGAGTGCAAGCGCTTGGCTGAAGCCGAATGCAGACAAACGACACATTAAAAAGAGAATTAATTTGAAGACATGCTATTTTATGTACAAGAAAATCAATAATTTTTTTCTATTTAAACATGAAGATATTGTTGTTTATTACAAATTCTTGCAAATATCGGTAAATAGTTATTTTGAGCACCATTTCCTTATATGGATCAATCAGGGCGGAGCAACTGTCATGACGTCAGACCTCATTATGACTTCATTACCATATTTTTTCCATGTGTTGCCTTAACTGTACTGCGTACCGGACGGAGATGTCATCTTTCACAAAATCATTATCTATAAATCCTTTAGAGGTGCTGTGAGAGTTCGGAGTAAAACATTTTTTAAACATGGAGAAAAGGTTATTGACTCGAAGAAAAATGTTAAGATCCCTACAGATGGTAAGCTTAAAGTTTTGAACGATGCTAAAAATTTGAAATTGATGGGACTTGAGATAAATCTAGAATTTGTTGAAGATGTATTGGAGAAGATAAAAAACAAACAGTTAAAAGCAGAAACCTATAAACGATATCCAAAGCTATGGGACAAAATTAGCGAAACATATGTAGGCATCCTCTCCATGAGAGGTGTTGGCACATTTCAGTGGACAAGAAGCATATTCATAGAAGAAAATTACAAAGGAAAAAACTACACGACTGTCTGTGAACAAGCTGAGATCATTAACGATCTTTTAGAGAGTCCGTCCATTGACTCTGACGACGAAAAAGAAGCTTTTCGGTTCATAACAAGTCCATGCACCTCTGAGTTTGTTAAAAGTGAAAATGAGATTTTAATAAAGCAAGGTGAAAACAAAGAGTTCCCTTTATTGAAAACTTCTGTTGGGGTTGTTGAGGCTAAACAGTTTTCGCTTGTAATCTCAGATAAAAGGTTCAAGACGATTTGTTATGAGGAGCCAGACAGAGGTATGCATCCACAAATGATCGAGCGCATGAAAGAGGTGCTGCTTCAAAAGTGTAAAGGAAAAACTGTAATTATTGTTACTCATAGTCCAGCATTTATCAATTCCATATCTATAAAGAATACGTTCGTTTTCTTCAGAAAAAATAACTCTGAAAACTGTGCATTTGGTTTAACTTCACTAGTCAGCGAAAGAATCAGACCAAAAGTTTCACAGATATGTGAAGACGAAGATTTGAAAAAACTGTTATTTTCTTCACGAATTCTGCTTGTTGAAGGTAAATCAGATAAAATAGTTGTTGATGCAATTTTAAATCATTTCTGCAAATCAAGCATCCAAAAGAAAGACGCATCAAATTTTAAGCCACCAGATTATTCAACTCAGAGGAAGCAAGAACGCTTTAGATGTTCATGATGTTTGCAAGGAAATACATCTACCCTGTAGTATTCTTCGAGATCGAGACGCGCGAGTTGATGTGTACGGCGATCTCATTGAAGGCGTAAAAGAATTGCAAGGGTTTGGTGAATTTAAAGAAAAGCCTATAGGAGAATTCATGGCAGACGAAAAGGGATTCAAAAAACTATGTGAGGATTTAGAGGAACGTGATGAATTCATATGGAAACATGGCGATCTAGAGGATTTTCTTTTAAGCGAAAAACTTCATCGTCCAGAAATATTGCGTATCTTGGAAGTAAACGAAAAAGAAAACAGCAGAAGAAAAGATATTAAATCTGCTATAAAAGGAAAATTAAAGAAGGGACTTTCACAAGAAAAATCTGAAAAACTAGGGAATATCCTTATTAAATTTAATGAAACTGACAGACTTCTAAATTTTTTAGAAAGATAATTATTATACCGTCAAGAGCTTTTTTGTTACCGCAAATGTGTTTTTGTGTTATTAATTCAAGGTATATGAATATAATAGCCTTAATTAGGCATATAGTGATTAATACATACCTTGATCACGATACGTGATCACTTGGATATTAATGGTCGTCAGTGGCCATAGAATGTGATATATTTCTTGCACAAACCATGCATTGAGCAAATTGAAGCACTGCGCGTGAAAACAGAATCAAAGTTAAAAAATGCAATTGGAAGAATATATAAGTGTCTGCATCTCTTTTTTCTCTTTGTCTCGCTATATCTTTGATGATGTACAGTGTATGTGAGAGTAGGAAGATGAAAGAGTCCATTTTGTGTTTAATTATGCAAAATTGTTCAAGCTATATTTTTGTAGGTTATACGTGTACGTTTTTGTTTGCAGTAGTTCTCGGTTTCTATTACATGTACGTACTGTCCTTCATAAATGATCACAAACAATATTTATCATTTTAATAACTATTAACATTCATCTTTAGTTATTTTAATATTTGTTAATCTTCAACTATATATAAATATATTTTTATGATGAAAAAGTCGTGTATCAGTAACAGGTAAAAATTGTTTGTATTGCAATATATACAGTATACCTTCTCTGGAGATAAGATTATTCAAGGCTTATCATTTGATTTTTAAATATTTGTATATATATTTAAGCTTTTCTGAGCTGAA
Source organism: Saccostrea cuccullata (assembly GCF_032062105.1). Taxonomy (NCBI): domain Eukaryota; kingdom Metazoa; phylum Mollusca; class Bivalvia; order Ostreida; family Ostreidae; genus Saccostrea; species Saccostrea cuccullata. Next base: position 103,971 of record NW_026930164.1, read on the forward strand.
AGCCAAAAGAGAGCAATTCTGATCACCAGTTATCCGTCCGTCCGTCACTTTTCACATCTTTATCTTCTCAAAAACAATTTTTTGAGAATTTAATCTAACCAATGTTGGTACAAAATATCCTAGGGAGAAGGGAAATTTAAATTATTAAAATGAAGGGCCAAGTCCCTTCCAAGAGCAGATAAACAATAAGAAACAAAAATAGGTCGGGATCATTTAAAGATCTTCTTTTCAAGAATCACTGGACCAGAGCAGCTGAAACTTGAAGTATCCTTGGGTTATGTAGATTTTGAATGTTCAAAACATGACCCCATTGGAAGGGTAGGACCATCATAAGGAATTCAAGTTTTACAATGAAATACATTGGAAAAATCTTTTCTGTAACGACGAGGTCGGAATATTTGAAACTTAAAAGGTATTATTCCGTGCATTACAGATTATAAATTGTGAAAACCATGGCCCCAAGCGGTAAATGTAGATGGGTCTACAATAGGGAGTCCAATACATCGAAATATATAGGAAAATGTTTTAAAATCTTCTTCTCAAAAACTACTGGGTCAGAAAATCGGAAACATATATGCAAACATTTCGGGATAGTGTGAATTCTAAATTGTTCAAATAATTACCCCGGGGTAGTGTTTGACCACAGAAGGGAATCCAAGTTTTCCAATGAATTACATATATAGTGAAAAATCTTCTCAAGAACCACTGAACAAAAAGACTTAAAGATGATATGGAAGCATCAAGGAGTAGTGTAAATTCAATATTGTTAAACTCATGCCCCTCAGGGATAAGGTGGTGACACAATAGGGAATCCAAGTTTTACATGAAAATAGTAAGAAAAAATCTCCAAAACTCTTCTCATTTACCACTTGGCCAGAAAAGCTGAAACATAAGTATGCATTCTAAATTGTTCAACTCATGGCCCACCGTAACAGAACTGGGTCACAACAAGTTATCAAAGTTTGTCATTGAAACATACAAGAAGAATTAATCATTAAAAATCTTCTTCTCAAGAATCTCTGGGTCAAAAGAACTTAAACTTATGTGGGAAAATCCTGGGGTAGTGTATATTCTAAATTGCTTAAATCAGGACCCCTGCCACATTGAGTATTACAAAAAGGAAATCTGGTGAAAACAGCAGGTCCAAAGTTACTCAGATGAGCGTTGTGGTCCACGAGCCTCTTGTTTTCATTATCATGAGTATTAAAGAAAGAGACACCAAAGTCTTAACATCTTCTTTTTCTGTCGTTTTTATGTCTACCTTCACGTTATGTCTTTATCATTGACCATTCGTCTCTGATGTTGTAAACTGCATCGTCATGCCCATAAGAACGTTTGGGACATGGTATCTGCCCTCAATAATTAATTTTGCCAATATTTCATGTGCATACATGATAATGTTAGAAACCGTAGTAATTCTATTTCATAATCTGCCAAGAACTCTTTTTAACTTTTAGTTTGGTAGCCCCCTCTTCTCCTTAACTTAAAATGGTTGATAGTTACGCCCCCTCCCCCAAGAAACTGCTTCCTATAGGTTTATTGCTTCCTTTTCGATTGATCCATATTAACATACGTTAAACATGTCAGAATCATTCAACCAAAAATTGTGTCTTTTAAAAAGTTGTAGATATGCAATTGCATAGTTGAGAAGAGTAAATAAATAAATTCAATTTTATTGTACAGAAATAATTTTATATGTTGGTGTGTTTGTCAAATATTTTTTCTTCTTCGTTAAATGGATACAACTTTTAAAATATCCCCCCCCCCCTTTTTAATAAGAAGTATCATATATAGACATAAGATATAAAAATATCAAATAACAAACATATCGATTTCATTTGCATGTAACTCAGACAAAAAGAAGGTTTGTAAATAATGTTTTCGGTATATATTCTTTAAATGCCAAGTATCATATTTACATGTCAGCATGAGATAGTATATATTATGAAAAATAACATACATATTGATGTCATATGTATGTAGCGCTGACAATAGGAAAGTAGATATATTGGTTTTAGTATATGCGAAGGTTGTTCCAGATCAATGCGAACTTTTTGAATATTTGAGAAACTATTCGACAAAAAACTTATATTTTGTGCACATTGTTGGAAAATGATACTGTTGAAAAATGATATTTTCGTATTTTTACAAAATATTGGAGGATTTTTTTGTTATATGCACATAAAAACAGCATTTAAAGGGAACAGCTACAGTGACAAGGCACTATCAAATAGTTTTGCATATCAAAAAATGAAGAAAAACAAATACAGAAAAGAATCCCGTTTGGTATACATTAAAACGAAGATATTAATATTCAAATTTGATTGCCTGTAGTTGAGTGTAACATTGGAGTTTCAAAGAAAAAAAAAAGAAAAACCATGGTCAACGACGAATCCGATTCTCATAAAATGACATTGAATCATAATGTATAACATTTGAAAGAGATCGTTTGACGGTGAAAATAACTTGCTTGTAAAGGTTTTGTTTGCAAATGCATGGTAATTGTTTATTGTAGATAGTTCATGACCTATGGAACCTGTTTTCATGCATATATAACATCTGTGATATAAAATTATTATGTCATTAAAAAGGTTATAATTAGAAATGGTTCAATTTTAAAAAGTACAGATTATTGAGATTGCTAAGAAAAATATAATCTTCTGCAGGCTAAATGTTTATTTAAGACCTTAATGATAATAATTGTTAACCATTCCCATTGTTTTTTTGACGTATTGTTGACGAAGAACTGTAATTGATTGATTATTTATTAAACTAAATATGTTTTATCCTCTTTCTTAGAATTAAAAGCCTAATTTAGGTAGCTGTATTTGTGTTTGGTTCAATAAACGTAAAATACAATGAGCAATATCAAAACAGAATATTAAAATGTCACATTTACATACATGTTATACACAATAGAAAATAGCAACAAAAACATTTAAAAAAAACATAAGAAAGAGGCCCATGGGCAACATCGCTCAACTAAATAACTGCCACTGCTGTTTTTTGTCAGATTTTTACCCGTACAATACTTACTTTGGCCCTAAACTTCACCCTTGGGTCTTGAACACTTCAGAATTTAGAAGACATTAAGTAGCTTTCACATAAGTTTAACCTTTTCTGGCTCTGTGGTTCTCGAGGAGAAGATTTTGTGAGATTTTCCCTACATATTGTAACGTTACACCACCCTTACCCGGGAGCATTGTTTAAACAATTTAGAATCTACACTATTTAGGGAAGCTTCGATAAGAGTTTCAGCTTTTCTGGCTCAATGTTTCTTGAGACGATCTTTTAAACACTCTTTTTATGCTTTTTTGCTATTTTTCTTTTCATCCGTTAAAAGGCGGTTTGATCCTTCAATTTAATTTAATTTAACAATTTAGGATCACCTTTACCCAGGGAGGCTTTGTACAAATTTTGGTTACAATTGGTTTGGTGGTTCTTTAAAAGAAATTGAAAATATGAAAATTTTAAGAATGACGGACAGCTGAACGGACGGACAGACAGCTAGAAGGACGGACGAACGCCCGACACCATGTGATAAGAGAAGTTCGTTGATCTTTCAGCCCACGTTATTTGAAAAAGGTCATTACGACGTATTGTTGCATACAAACAGTAAAATTCATTTTTTAAATACAAATTTCAACAGAAATATTATTATGACAGTAGTTCACACAGAACTTGACAGCAAAGTCAAAACGGCTGGTGATTTATTCTGCCTTGCATAGGCATTTTAGCTAAAAGTAAAACAAACATACAGGCATGAATCCATACCATTATTCGATAAATGTTCAAAGTATTTTAAACCTACAAACAATATGACAACCTATGGAATATCAACAGTCTTGTTTATGATTGATTGATTGTATAGTGGTTTACGTCCCATACGAGAATTTCTCACTCATAATCGAGATGTGTTACCATATCCATGTACCGTTGAAGGGGTTTAAATTTAGACCTTTACCTGGCACCTAGGTCCATTAATCCGTGTTAAATCTTTATCTTTTAAATTTAACGCCTGTCATGATACCGGGTCTCGTTTTTTAAGGTCTCATTTAAAGAAACCGCAACTTTTACTTCAACGTGCCGAAAGCTTGACGAAAGAACAGTTGTTTTATTATTTTTATTGACTAATGTCAATCGGAATTTTGGTTCGAATTATCGACATTTCGATCATGGAGCATATACTCTACTGACTGAGCTACCGTGAGAGTACAGTCTTGTTTATTAGAGTCAACATTTTGCAAATTTTATGGTATATTCAATTACCTTGTCAGTTTATACGATCTTTATGCCACATGAGGTTTAATTAGGTGTCAATCGCGTTTTTAGAAAATACCCATTTAAAAGCATTTCTTGTTATCATGAATTAGGAAATACATTTTAACAGTGAAATTTTGAATTAAAAATTCATTTTCATCGGTAAAATTCTCACAATATAGCTCGTCCCCTGAATATAGTTGATATTTTCACAATTATATTTCCACACACAGTGTGAAAATAACAATCAGAAATGTCAATTACCTCATAAAAGAACATGTTCGCTCAAATCTGATATTTTCCATATATAACATTCAAAACACACGAACTGTATCAAAATAAGATAAAACATGGTTTTGCCTACCGGTTTACAATTGT
>NW_026930165.1:0-10938 GCF_032062105.1 Saccostrea cuccullata
CACATCACATACAATGAAACTTCTAGCTAAAAATATTAATATCTTACGTGAGATAATTGAATATTTAAATAAAAATGGAAGAAATTGATAGCATTCGTTAGGAAGAAGAAGGTACAGTTTGGGCTGTATTGTGCCTTAAAAATTTATGTTCTTAAAAAGTCATAAAATTCGCTTTAATACATTTATGAGTTGGGTAGATGAATATGATAAATCATTAAGGTATATGGCATGACGGATGACCATTCTGAAAAAAGTTTAATGCAGAAAACTTGCAAAATTACTTATGTCTGTGGTTATTTTCCTTTAGAAAATATAGTCTACAACTGTTCTGAAAGAAAACCCCTCTGAAAATTGATGTCTTTTGCACCTTTTGAGGAAAATCATTACATCACAGTGAACATTTAGGAGGTCATATGGGGAAAGAATTTGTAGAATTTTACTGCATAGAATTCAAATTATTGAGAAATGATGAATTTTAATTTCTTACATCACTTTCATATCTTATATAAATACAGGGCCAAATGTATATTGAAGCCATACCTTATTCTTTAAGTAAAGTTATACCTAAGTTGTGGCCTTAAAATATACTGTAACCTTAACATCTATATATATTGCATTATATTAACAACGAAGTAAAATATCCGTCTCAAGCCCTGCGTTATACTCATGTTTTAATACAAATGAATAGAAAGATATCGATAAGTCTGTATTGACAATATAACAGAACGATCTTTTGTTATAACAATGACAGTTTATGGGGGAGTGTTTTGGTGAAAATATGACAGCGACACATTGCAAAAAATGAGGTCTTTTTACGAAGTGTTAATATACCGACTTTAAACAAACTAGTTGACAAGTATATAATATCAGCTTCGTTGTTATTAGCACGTTTTGTTAAAAATACCCATACTCAGAAAATGCTATTTACCATCAAATCAGTATCTGTTGAGTGACATTATGAATTATTTAGAGGAAATTATACGGAAATATATGGCTTCCTTAAAAATACATATTAATTTATGTGTTATCCAAGTCAATGAAGCATTTCAAGGATTCATAACATAAAAAAAAATATTTCCCTATTCCCCTCTGAATGTCTAAAAAAACTTATTTCACCTGTCAAGCAGCTGTCCGTTACAACTGCTTGCATTGCGAGGTTGTCTAATGGGCATATGCCGTAATTTTTATTAGTTTCTATGAAAGATCAAGTAAAAAAAGTTGGATTTCTATTGGTCCTTAAGACACATGGAGTGGGTATATTGATATGAATTTCTTTTTATTCCTGTCCAGCTCATTCAAAATGGCATGTGAAGAGGTATAGCAACGATTCATATCATTGGGCAGTATCATATCGTTTTAACAATATTTTTCTCCCTTCGAGAACTTTCTTGATTTTCACCAGAAACAGAATAAAATAGCTTATGTATTTTATATGAATTTTTATTATACCAATAGGAAAAGTTAATGACAGATACGAAGAAGTGAACCTGTTTATGATAGCTTAATTATTACCTGACCATGAGTGTCTTTGAAAACTGTGAATATTTTGAATTAAACATTAAATTTAGGTACAAACATAGAAAATAAGCTATGTGTTTTGTTTATATTCAGCATTATTTTTCTGTCCACTGTGTCTCACAATTAAAAAGAATTATTCAAAGAAAAATTGATTCAACTTCAAGAGACACCGTGACGTACAAAGGGGAAAATTGGTAAACGTCGAATTTTTGCATGACTCGTGTTTAATTAATTGTACAAGAAAACTAAGATCACGAAAACTTGAATGTATTGTTTGTTAGGATATATGCGGACGGAAGGTGCACAGTTTCGTGAAGTGAGAACTTTGTATTGAGGCACGAAGCATGCTGTGGACATCTGTAGTCTATAAACCCATCATGCCCATGTAAGATTTCCCAGAAAAGGACGTCTCCGTTCAATAATGTCAATTTTCACGATTAAATCCAGTTCATGATGTACGAAGTCTTTTGATTATATTTAGATTTTATACATGTATATATAAACAGTTCAAAGAATTTGATTTCATTAATTTTTTTCATGTAAAAAAGTTATTTCTTAAGCAATATCATGGTAATATATATATATATATATCTATCTGAAATAATTCATATCCAACTTAAATATTACAAAAAATATATTTAGAGAAATTGACGAAAATTGTGACCAGAATAATTACTTTTGAAGTCATGATTTCCATTTTTTGACCTAAGTAAGGTGCAAACAGATGCTTAACATGAACAAAAACCTGCAAAGACCTATTACTAGAAAGTTTTCCTTTACAATGTACGAGTTTTATTTACTTTAGCTGTACAATACTTTGCAAGAACCTGTGTGGACAAATCTGTTTTCCTTATCTTATTGAAAAGTTTTTGGTGTTTGTGAAGCGTACATTATTTTGTAAAAATAAAATTTATAGTGAAAAGAAAAGTTAATTTTGTGTGTGTGTGTATGTGTCATTGTCACTGGACATTGTGAATTAAATAAAAGAAAAATAACATGCAGTCACGAAGTCTACTTTTTATATTTAATATGCAAAGCCAACAATTTTTGGAAATTGAAATGGGGAGATTGCAGTCAAGTCCATGTTTAATTCAAAATAATGTCATCTATGCACAGATGTACATGCCATTTGGTTTCGGTGAAATTCTGATAGCCCTGTTTCTGCAGTAGGTCAAGTCATGTCAAAAGCGTTGGGTACTGTCGATAGCCAAAGATCATGAACATAGCTGTTTTCACAGGAAATATATAAAGTAAATGAAAATAAAAATGCCCTGGCACCAAATGTTTAAAAATTATGCCCACAGTTTAAGTTGATTCAATTTTTACCACCAGAAGTCTCTGTAGAGACTGTAGCTCTACTGGTCTATAAGTATGACAAAGGGAAAGAAGCACTTGGACTTTAACTTTTGCAACAAGCAGCACTAATTCACAATGGTTTTAATTTTGTTATGTTCGCGACTTAATAATTTTCCGCCAAATTCACCCCACCGTGAATGTTATTATGTATTAGTTTTAAATAACATGAATAATGTTACATTGCTTACAGGAAATTTTGAATTAATTTCTTGCAGCATTAAATTAAAACCATCGCAAATGGTACTTTCTGAATGGAAATTTTAACACATTGGAATTAAAACAATTTACAGTATATTATGTACGTTAATGTAGTCTACTTGTGTGCCAACTGCCAAGCTATATAAAATTCAAACCCAAACTGTACTTGGAGTAGCATTTCAAGAATATGTTTAAGACATTTAGTAACAAAGACAGCACAATTCACCAATTCACACTATTGTGCATCATACTGCAGCGTAATTGTCTGCAAAAAAGAAAGTAATCAGGCCAAAAACTGTAGCAGTAATAACAATTTAAAGGCATTGTAAAGGAATTGTTCAGAAATTTCCATTTTTAGGAACAATGGCAAAAAACATTCATCAAAAATCAAACAAGAGGCCCAGGGGCCAAAGCGCTCACCTGAGCACATCAGGCTTGAATTTACTCCACCACATCCCCCCCCCCTTCCAGGCAATCATCATTTGAACAAACTAGAATTTACACTACCCTAGGACGATTCCATATAAATATCACTAATCATAGCTTTGAAGTACTTGAAAAGAAGATTTTAAGAGGTTTCCCTATATATCCCTATGTAAAAATTGGGTCGGCCATTTTGGCCCCACCCTAGCCCCGGTGGTCATGATTTGAACAAACTTGAATCTACACTACCTGATGATGATTCCACATGAGTTTTATCTTTCCTGGCATAGTGGTTCTTGAGAAGAAGATTCTGAAAGATTTTTCCTTTATATTCCTATGAAAAACTTGGATCGGCCATTTTGGCCCCACCCTAGCCCCGGGGGTCATGATTTGTACAAATTTGAATCAACACTACCTTAGAATGATTCCACATGAGTTTCATCTTTCCTGGCATAGTGGTTCTTGAGAAGAAGATTTGTAAAGATTTTCCCTATACTTAATTTATTCCTATGTAAAACTTGGGTCGGCCATTTTGGCCCCACCGTTGCCCCGGGGGTCAAGATTTGAACAAACTTGAATCTACAATACCTGAAGATGCTTCCACGAGTTGTTAATCTTTCCTGGCCCAGCAAAAAAATGCCAATAATTTTTAACAAATTCATGATTATCTCCCCCTTGTAAAAGGGCGTGTCCCTTCATTTGAACAAATTTGAATCCCTTCACCCAAGGATACTTTGTGCCAAGTTTGGTTGAGATTGGCCAAGTGGTTCTTGAGAAGAAGATGAAAATGTGAAAAGTTTACAATGCCGACGACAGACGACGGACAAATTTTGATCAGAAAAGCTCACTTGAGCCTTCGGCTCGGGTGAGCTAAAATCTATTCATCAAATCATGTCCCTTAGTGTGCCACATAATATCAAAACCAAACTGTTGGAGTAGTTTTTTTTACAAGGAATTTCACAGAAATTTCTATATTTAGTAACCATGACAACACTATTAATCAACACCAAAAACTGCTCCAAATATTAGGGCTGTATCAATATATTGATACATATCGATATTCAAAAAAAATATCGTATCAAAAAATAACTTCCAATACGTATCAGACAGACACTTTTAATTCTTCTAATTCTGTTAAAAAGATGGGAATTTCAATCACCAAAGATTATATTTCACTTTTTTGAATTAAAACTGTTCAATAATTTTATAATTTATAAGGAAATAACACAGTTTTTACAATGTTGATTTTATTGTCATTAAAAGTTTTAATTTGAAGTGTTAGTTGTCAAGAAAATGAGACAAGAACTTTAAAATGTTTCAAAATCCATCCCGAATAATGTGAAGCCTATAAAGTGCTTTTTAATTAGAAATATCCACTAGTAACTAACAATTATAAAAAAAAAATGGTTATATATTCTACAGTAAAATTACACATAAAAAGGGCTTAAGAACACTTGTCCTTCAAAAAAAATAAAATTAAACTTTACAATTTTTTTTCACTGAGGAAATTTCTATATTGATTTTAATATGTAAACAGTAACCTATAGAGAAAATGTCATTGTTTAAGTTTACAGCAACACGTACTGTGTGAAGTAATTGGAATTAAGAATATTTATAAATAACTTACATGTATTTACTAATCACGGGTAACATTCTTCTTTGTTATTCAGATAAGAATGTACAAGCAAACTTTTTAGCATGTTTTATCTTGGTGACAAAATAGGTTAACCCTGGATATTTATTTATGAAATGTACATAAAATATTGGCTCTCTTTTCATTTGATAGCTATAGGATCCTGAGGATGAATGAAATAATAAATCTACTTTGGTTGTTACTGAAGGATTTTCTTTTACATTCATGAACACAGAAATTTACATCTTAAATAATCTTTGATGTAATATTTTAATTCATAGTTTATGGGATCATCACACTTTTTTCTGAATTAATTTAAACAATGTTTTATTATGAATTAACATAATAGGATCAGACAGTTGGCACATACAACCCATATAAGTTCTCTCCATAATAATTGCTTCAAATGGGCAGGGGTGTTTTTAAACATTTAAATATAAATTAATTTTTAATACAGATTATTGAGAAACTTTTTACTTCTGATAAAAATTTGTCTCAAAATCCCCAACACAGGTCAAGTTTGACACCTGGGTATTTCACTGTGTATTAAATCACTTCCTGTGTATAGGGATTAGGAGACAGGTGGCCACAGGTAGACTGCTAGCCCCCAAGGCATTCACACCTGTACAAAATAAGCTCCTCGCTCACCTGAAATTTACCACCTGGTAAACAATTTCTGCCTTTAAAGGAATTTTTCAGAAATCTCTATTTTAAGCAACCTGGTATAACATGTTCAATGGTAACATAATTCATTAAAAAACAAAACTATATCCATTCAAGTATGTACCTTAGTAATGTTAGTGTAGAAAATTTGACTATCTGGTGTCAAATTATATTTATATCAGACCAAAACTGTCAGAGAAATAGGGTTAAAATGGAATTGCAAAGATACATGTACTTCTATTTTTAGTACATATGGCAACAGTGTTTAATAAAAAGAAAATAAACTGCTGCATTATATTATAAATCTTAGTGCAGTCTTCTTTTGTGCCAAGTTATACATGATTTAAACCCAGACCAAAACTGTTGGATGAGTAGCATTTTACAAAAAATTTTAATTTTTATCAGGGACCTACATACTACCCTGTTTAAAAATTATATAATATGTAATGGTTGGGGCCGTGGATATCGGCCTGGATAGCTCAATAGGTAGAGCACCTGACTAGTGATACAGGGGTCCCGGGTTCGATTCCCGGTCCAGCCATGCATTTTCTCCTTTCCTGTTACAGATTTGGTGCCGTGCCATGCCCTGGAATTGACAGGTGCAAGACCTGCCAGGGATGAGCCTGGGTTGGGGTCTTTGGAGGGCCAAAGACCTTTAAGGAGGGAGGAATGTAATGGTTGGGGCCGTGGATATCGGCCTGGATAGCTCAATAGGTAGAGCACCTGACTAGTGATACAGGGGTCCCGGTTTTTCCTGTCTAATTCTATATCAGCTCATCCAACTCTGTTTCCGCTTCTTTCCGAGTTTGGCTTTAAAGTGCCGAATTTCATTCTAAAAAAAGAAGTATACAACACAAAGTTGAGACCATGGCACATTGATTTTAGATATTCTTTAAATTTAAAAACTTGCAATAAAAAGGTCAATTGGTTCTAGGTTTTGTCAAAACTCTAAATCATGCTTTTCATTTCTTTCCAATAACCCCCCCCCCTTCAAGAAAAAAAATGGAGTATAGATATTCATTTCATAAATTTACGTGCTTTAAATCTAATGCATGATGCTTATTATTTGAACCCAGTTGACTTAAATTAGTTCAGTGGTACGGAGAAAATGCTAGCTGAATATGAATTTTCTTTTATAAGTAAACACTGGATGACAACAGCTTAAAAAAGTTTTTTTTTTAATTAATTATTTTACTGTGGTATATATACAATTCAGTTACTACTAATCCACTACAGTACATAATACATTTGTCTGTATGAAAATACTTCCAAGGTAATCCCCTTTCCTAAACTGAAATATATTAAGTACAGAGTTAACCCCCTGCCCCCTTTTCTTTTTTACGGACGCCACAACAAAGGTCATTCCATTTTACAAATATTTCATAATAGTGTTGGTTTTCATAAATTCATAATTTTTCATGTAAAAAGCAGGTATTATCTTTAAATAATAAATAAAGATATCTACTATTATATACAAAATTTTATTTACCCGACCATCAAAAAAGTTAAATTTATTATAGCTGGTGAGTGACTTTTGCTACATACATACCGTGAATACAACAAATTAAAATTAAACAAAATTCAAATTAAACTTTAAAATTTGGGATAAAGTTATGTGACTGATAATGACCAACTTTTTCACGTTAGGCCCGTAGATACAATCTAAGTTGGGGGATTTAATTTCATTTGCTCATATTATAGTTTAATATCGGCTATATTTATTTGTGGGGGGATACCCCCCTCTTCCTGGTTCCTCAGGCCATGCATAATCTTTTCTTTTTTGTTATAAAATACTAAAGTAATGCTAACATAATTAACCAGAATTAAATTAAAATGTGCAAAAACACTTGCCAAGTGTTAGATATTTTATTGCATGGTTAATTTATGCTATACATTCTTCAGTAACTGTTGTAATGGTAAATAATAAAAATTTCAATCACTCACCGTAATTAAGACTCATGAAAACGCCAAAACTGAGGCTCAGACTGCTCCAAGTTTGTAATTTTCTGCTAGTCTTCTGTACATTGATATTGAAAACAATGTAAGCAAACTACCGTTTATTCCTCCTATGTTAGAGAGCTACACCAAAGGGAGGTAATTTGAAGCAAAAGTTACAGAAAATTGTGGATTTAAATCAGTTATCATATATAAATGCTTTAGTTGCCTGCAGATTTTTTTCTTGATTTTTCTAGAAGAAATACTGTTGAATAAATATCTTATGTTGATAAGCTTTAATGTGGTTGTAGATTTCTTATAAAGTACTTCAAATGTGCTGTTTTTTAAAGCAAAACAAACCTCCAAAAACTAGTTATATAAATCAAAAGGTGAAGAGAATTTCAAAAATCAACAGTTGTTAAAATAGAGAATATTTATATAAATAAAATAATAATGTAAAAAGCTTTTTTTAATGACTAGTAATTAAAAAGTATTTGTTTAACCATACATTTAAGTGTCATGATAAAGTACAAAACACGCTCTCTGAAAGGCGCGTGGTTTCCATAGCAACAATGCGAAAAATAATTTTTTGCTGGGGTTTTTTCTATCATACCCTTTGTTCTAAAAAAATATATATGAGTTTTAACCAAATCTATTTCTATGCCACTTTCCACATTTTTTAACTAAATGCTCGATGTTTGCTGATTTTGACTCTTAAATACATAGTTGAGGTTAGGGCGGTGCTATATTCAGCATTCAGGAAAAATGCACCATTTCCTGGAATGTTTTACTCTGCTTTTGAGTATTAGCAGTAATTGAAGAACGGTATATACTTACATTCATAATGAGCAAAAGAGCCGCTTCTAAAATTTTGAAATTGATTGCCATTAAATCCGAGATTTTTTCCAGAAAAAAGTATTTTTCTGTTAGTGATTCACATGATTTGTTTTTATAAACATACACTAAGCAATTGAAACCTATTTTTGTATTCATATGAAACAAAATTTGTTCAAAAACTTATACTGTACATGTATGTGAAAAGAAAATAACACTTGTTGCCTTTAACTCGACATTTAGATATTTAGACGACGCATTGTCAATTAGCAATTGATTGACAAAATTTTTTTCCTCCATTTTTATGTCGATATGATATCTTGAAATATTAGATACCACAGAGTTTAGCTCATTTGTTTCATATTTAGATAGATGTTAATGGTAATCTAACAACACAGCTTCATGATAATAATCATTACATCAACTTCCCTTACGTATGCAGCAATCTATCTTTACCACTTGCATACGGGGTTTACATCTTTCGGTTGATTCGATACTCAAAATTATGCACCTTTTATGAATATTTTGTAAAACGTGGTGAGTAATTGATAAAAATGTTGATGAAACAAGAATATAAGCAGTTTTGTTTGAAGTCATCATTTCGCAAGTTCAATTGTCAATTCAATGATAATGTCAGCGAATACAATCGATCATTAAAGTCAAATGCTGACTGAATTTTTTCATACTTATTGTTAGGCAATCATTTACACAGTAAATTGTCGACGGATTTTTACCGTTATTTCCCGATCATTACAGGGAGCACAAGACGGGCCGGGTAACCGGTCATCAGGGGATGCTCATTCCTCCATTGTACCTGATCTCACATCTGTTGTTTTTGATTTCCGTGTTTTCTCTGCTCCTATTTTGTTTTGTTTTATTGACTTTTGAGCTTGAAAACTGTTCGTTAACTCCATTTAATTTATTGTAATATTTTAATAAAAAGCATGGCATTTAGTAGATATCCATGAGTTTAGATTATGGCATTATTTGTTAAGGAATTATTTTCCTTACAGTTGTATCATCATAAAATGTACACGTTTCCATTATTACTGTAAATCTTCAATCCTAGAAGTAATGGTAATGTCTAAGAATTGATCCAGTGTGTGATTCAGGTTTAAAGAGTTCAAAGACGTCCTTCTATGGAAAAAAACTGGGGCTCCTTAAAAAACTAAAATTTACTGTGTCAAGAGATATTCTATCCCAGATGTATATATCTTTTATTAGACCACAACTTGAATATGCTGTTGAAGTTTGGTCTGGATGCACAAAAACAGATATTGAGAATCTCAAAAAATTACAATTATTTGTCAAGAATAGTAACTGGGCTTACAATTATTGCCTCAAGAAATTCATTATATTTGAAAACAGGTTGGGAACCATTGGAATATACAAGAAATAGGGCAAAACCAATAACAATGTATAAAATGCACAATAATTTAGTACCTAATTATTAACAAAACTTAGTACCTGATACAAGAGGCAAAATTTCAGCATACACTACCCGGAATTCTTTAAATTATTCTTTGCCAAAAATACAGATTAGAACTCTATAATAAATCATTTATTCCCGATACTGTTAGAAAGTGGAATTCCCTTAGTCTTCAACCAAGGGAGGCAACTTCTATCAATTTTTTTAAAAAACTATCTGCTAAATAGTAATGTAAAACCTCCGAAATGTTTTTCTTATGGAAATAGGTTTTTGAACATAATTCATACAAGATTAAGACATAATTGTATTTTAAAATCTGACTTCTATCGCTGCAATATAATAACCAGTCCTAATTGTTCTTGTGGACTACCAGAAGATGCATATTATATGTCCTTTGTTTGTAAATATTATTTTAAAGCAAGAAATTCCTTAATGAATCACATGTTATAGATGTGCATTTAATGCTATGGGGCGATGATTCTCTTACTATTATATTTGTACATTTAAAGATTTTTTTTTCTTTTCTATTGCTTTTCTATTGCTTCGATGTATACAATGTACATGTATGTAGTACACCTTATGTATATATGTTTGTTTTTTTTAATTTTGGCAATTTTACAAAATGTTGTATTAGGAGAGGACTATCTAAGTTACTGAACTTGTGTCCGATCCTTTTGACTTTGTTCAATAACATAGGTTCAATTCAATTAAGACGTGTTGATGAACATAGGTTGAGTCATGGTAGAGGAAAAGTTAAGAATGTAAAAATAGTCTTATCAATTAAAAGCCTAGATATATTAAGTGACATCTAAATTTTCAAAAGATTTCTGTCCTTTTTTTAAAAAGTGATTTTACACGAATTTTCTTTTTCTAATGTTTTGGTTAATTTGCTCTCAACAGTAGCAGTTTTACAAAGTGGAGATCCTACAAAACAGACATTTTGTTTACT
>NW_026930166.1:0-10958 GCF_032062105.1 Saccostrea cuccullata
GATCTTGAATAATCACTTGCATCATTGATAGAAATAAAGAGCATTACTGAAATTGAAGTATACGACAAAGAATAATTAACAAGCAGACAGGTTTATTTGGTAGGAAGTTTTCAGGTCTTTATCTCCAACGTTTGATTCAAAATCACATTATGTGCACATCATCTTCATGTTGAAAGATCTCTTTGCCATCTCTCTGAAAGACCGAGGAAACTCCTCTGATTTGACCAAGGCATGATCAGTTTCAAAATGTATTCTGTCCCGACTCCTGTAACAAATTAAAAAAAAAAGTTTTGAATATGTATTTGTAATCAGATAATTCAGTGTATACAGAAATCTACAATTGACACATTGATATAACTTTCCTTTTATAATATTGTTAAAAAGTCTTTATGAAGCATATCACATTTATTATATTATATATGTTATATTTTGTAATACTTGTTGTTAAATGGTTTGGTGAAGTCAGTGTATTATGACTGAAAAATTGAAGCCTTGTACTAAACAATCATGGTTAATCAATTATAAATTTTAAAAAATAGCATAATTAATCATTAATTTATCAAATGCATGAAGTATCCTTTTTTAGTTTCTATTGTTAGGGTTGTTAAGAGAAAGGGCATGTTGAACTGAAAACTTACTTCAGAGAAAAAACCCTGGGGCAAGGTGTTTATGTACATGGGCTTGTTTGTATGTTATTAAATATCCCTCTCAAGAATTTCTCTTTCGTATGGAGATGCCACCACTTGCTGGTAGACGTATGCATATTTTTTTCTATACTCTGCACTTACGGCTATTGGGCTGTGAGGGATCTTTTTCATACCAGCACCTACTGCGACAAGGGAGCTTAATTGGTTTATATAAGTATAATATAAGATAAGATATTTTTATCGTGTCTCATCAGAAGGACAAGTCATTTTTCACTGGATATGTTTAACCCCCATTCAAAAAAAAACAAAAAAAAAAAAAACAAACAAACAAACAAAGAACCCCCCTTCCAAAAAAAAAAAAAAAACCCAAAGCAAAACAAAACATATCATCAATTTTAAATAAGTAGCTTGATGAAACAAATAAATCAAATGAGTAAAAGATGAATTACTGAAGAATAATTTTAGCCAAATGTTAAATTTCTTAAATTTTCGAAATTGAAAAATTTTTTCCATAGCGGGCGATTGTTTTTGCCTTGTACACACTCCTTCTTTAAATAATTTGAAATTTACCAGGGAAAAAGTCAGAAATGTTAATAAAATACAATAAAGAGTTTCCTGAACACATATGACTCATGTTATGTGACATATTCCATTTTCTGATCCTTGTTTGTAATTTTGTCAGTTCACTTTTATTTTCTTAATTAAAAAAAAAAAACATTGAAGAAAATAAAAAATAATATTAATAACATCTCAAGCCCTAAGATTTGTTTTTTTTTTGGAATAATCAATTGATTTTTTCGAAATAAAGGAGCTGTGACGTCGAAAAGGATTGGAATAAACGACAATGGTACTAGTAAGACGAACAGCTATGAAAGGGAAATGCCGCCAAAGTATTTCTATCTTTCTTTTATTCTTAATCTACCTACTTCTTTGTTCTTTGTTATTTGTGTAACTATATGTCACTTTATTGTTTTAATTTTTTTAAAAATACATTCCGCTTTGAACTTGTCTCATTCTTCATTTTGCCCTTACTTCAATGTTGCTTTATTCTTGTAAGTTCATTTTACTGTCTTTTAAATTGATAGGGTTTCTTAAATAATAATTATGATAATCTCTATTTCAAAGGTTAATTCAGTCACACAAACAATGACGCATATTCAATGAAGGCGAATTCAGTGCGGCATTATAACGTGGTAGGGTGTTTGCTACGAGTGTATGTAAAATTAGGCATGCAGATCCGGGCGGGGTTTATTCGATATTTTTTTTTCAATTTTTTGCCTCAATACTTTATCAATCAAATTTTCAAATGATGTTTGTTAAATGTTCAGGCACGTACACGTACTTGATGCAAGCCGTTCCCTAGGAGATGTGGTTAGATGTTTTTATTTATAATTTTCCGCAGGAAGTCTGACTTCCCCCACGGGTAGTCTCAGAGGTAGGTAGTCTTCCAGGTAGGGATTCTACTATATATAGTCAGTTACACCCTTTCATAACAAAACTCCCCCGAATACTTCTTTTTGTAATCCAAAATGATATTCCAAAATGTAAGTAGCATATTTCAATGAACCTGCGTCAGGAACTATTCGCAAGTACTTGAAAACAAAAATTCCTTCTGTAATTCCAATACACCAGTTATTAAGAGGCAGTCAAGACGATTTATATGACTAAGAAAGAACGACTTATGTACAAGACACGATGTAGTTACGATATCAACATATTACTTCTTTTATTGTTAACTACAATGTTTCTCAATACTTGTGTATCTATTACAATATTTCCCGTTTTAAGAAAAATTTCACACTGTCAATATCTGCACGATATCGAATCAGGTTTGTTCAAATATATATGGTTTCCATCCTTAATATTGTTTTCACAAGTGTTACTTAAAACTAAAATCGATACGATATTGCCATGGTATTGTCTATATCGACGACATCGACATAGCTCAAAGTCTCATATATGGTACTAAGTATTTCCAATAAATAGTGCTGATCACAATTGATAACGATACTTTATCTAAATAATATTGTTAATATTGTCGATATCAACATCGAATTAGTTCTTGAACACGTATGAAGGAAACTATAAAAAGTAGGTAAAAATTTAAAATTATCAGAGCTTACATTTAATTATTGAACACAGAAGCGATTTGAAAATACTCAAAAACCAAACAGCCTCTTTAAAACTAGAATAAAGACTGATCATTCTACTATAATGCACCTTGATCCTTGTTCTTTAACCTTTCGATGATTAGATGATAATTATGAGAGGATACATGTATGTAGGATAATAGATAAATCCATCACGAATTTCTTCTTCAAATTATTTATTTTGCAACGTTAAATCAATTTGACTTTGCACTTTATTAATCAATATCATGAGTCGAGTTCAAAACGATAACCTTATTTTTTGCTTTATAAATGGAAGTAAGATATCGAATGTATAAAGGTACAGGAGCTTCAATACAAAACAAAAGGTTACTATTTGAAGGAATCCTTTAAGATTTAGCAGAAGGAGTGAGTATCCAATTTAGCTACATTTTTTCCGTGTATCATTTAAATTGGACCAAGTAGAACCATACATAAATATACACATTTTTGTGTTCACTGTAATAAGCAATTTTATCAGAGTCTGACACATCTGTTTCATACTTGGGTGTTTTACTTGAAGAAAACGTTAATGGTAATCTAACAACCAAGCTCTATGATAAACGTGATACTTTTCCTATCGTCATTTTCCCTTACTTAAGCAGCAATATACATTCATCACCTGCATACGGAGTTTATATATCTCAGTAAATTCGATACGCAAGAGCATGCTTTACGTATGAAGAATTTCTAAAACCAGGTATATTATTGACAAACAAGTTGATGAAACAAAAATTTCAGCTGACTCCTTTAAAGTCATCATTTTGTAAGTTCTATGGTCGGTACAATGGCCTTGTCAGAAAATACAATTTATCATTGAGTCAAATGCAGACTGATGTTTTTCAAACTTATTGTTAGTCCATTATTTATACATTGTATCAACGACGGCTTTTTCCGTTTTTCACAATCTTGACAAAGAGCACACGGCGGATGTGATCGGTCGGAAGGGGATGCTCACTTCTCCAAAACATCTTATCCCACCTCTAGTATTTTGGAGGTCTGTGTTTGTTCTGCTTCTGTTTTGTATTTTGACTTTTGATTTTGAATATTGTACGTTATCTATATGTGTTTCATCAATAAAATGAAGCATAGATTGAATTTTTAAAAAAGTAATCCGATTATGTATACCAATTGCTGGTAAACATGGATTCTGCATTGTATTTCTGAACAGGTGTGCAATAGATATGGCTTCAACTTGGGGACAGGATGTTATTTTATGTAATCTGTGTCCAAATCCTGTGGAACATCACTGCAATCTTTGTCATGTGAATCTCTGTCCCTCTTGCATACCACAACACATGGCTGACAAATCAAGAAGGCATGAAGTTGTTGAGTACACTTCGCAAAAAAGGCATACCGTTGTTCCTCCCTCATGTTCCACGCACAAGAACAACATATGTGAGACATATTGTCTAGATTGCAAAATACAAACATGTACACAATGCATTGTGGGTTCCCATAAGAAACATGACTTTACTGAAATCAGTACTTTTCTTCAAAACCAGAAACAACAAATTCTGAATGACACAGATGAACTCGAAAATACAATACTTCCAATTTACAGAAATAACAACCAAGCCACAATTTTAAAGGAGTCTGAAAATGTTTGCTCAGCTATAGAAAAACAAGAGCACGAAATTACGAAAGCAGTACATGAAATAAGCATGAAACTCCAATTTGAAGTCAAAAGATTGACCGAGAAATCTATAGAAAAGAAAAAGGATAACGGGGCAAACAAAACTGTACAAGAGCTAAATGAAATCATTAAAAAAAACAAATGTATTTTAAGGAATAATGATGGAAAAGCCATGATTAACTATCATTCAAGAAATAAGGATTTTCGTAAAGGCCCAGAATGTTCCAAACTTTCTTTACCGAAGCTGTTACCTGGTATTGTTCAAAGAGACCAAATTTTGGATATGCTTGGTTTTCTCCAGATTGGCGATGAAGAAAGCAAAAAAGCTGAAATGCTTAAAGTAATGGATGAGCCTGTTATACTAAGCACAATACAATGCCAAATCGTTCAGAAGCACCTCTCGAGAGTTATATGCATTGGGAAGGATAGAATCTTGATCAGTGGAAAAGATAGATCAATCACACTTATATATAGGACTGGATTCACTCTGAAAACAATTCTTACAGATGGTATAGTAATAGCATTAACTGTTAATTTGCAACAGGAACCAGTATTTTCTTTAAGTTCATTAATTCGTAAAAACACAGATGTATATGTTTATAGTAAGGGAAAGGTAGAGGTTTTGATTAGCACACCTGACTGGTTTCCTGTTGGTCTCTGTTACACAGGAAATGGAGATCTACTAGTGAGCATGCGCTCAGTGGATGGGACACAGAGCAGGGTAGTGAAATATGCATCAAGAACAGAAATTCAGAATTTCCAGAATGATAGTCAAGGACAGCCTTTGTTTTCTACTGGTGTTGAAAGTATGCTTCTCCTGACTGAGAATGGCAATGGTGACATCTGTGTTGCTGACTGTGCAGGTGAGGCAGTTGTTGTCGTAGATTCTTTTGGAAAATTAAGATTCAAGTATGAAGGCAAACTCTCCAAGCAGTCAGATTTCAAACAGTGTGATCCATCACCTGTGATCTTCTCTGGTGAAGCACTATTTAAACGTGGTGAGAATGCCATAAAATTAGAGCACACAGCATTTAGACCATATCACATTGTTACCGATGTCAAAAATCAAATACTGATAAGCGAATGCACAACCAACATTATCCACATTATAAACAGTGATGGCGAGTTTGTCTGTTATTTAGAACATCCATGTAACGGAGGATTGAGCATTGGTACTGACAATAACATAGTTGTCGGAGATGTACTTACTGGAAAAATTCAAATTTTGAAATACCTAGAGTGATATGATCTTGCTGAAAAGTAAGAAATAATGCAACTAAAGCCCAAGTCTTTATACAACTTATGTAGTTTGTCCAAAATCGTATAAACACCTGAACTCATTCACAATAACATTATTTTGAATTGTGTTCACATTTGCCTCACGATCATCTTTTTTCTTTTTAATATATTTTTAGCCGCGGAAGAGTTAGCATTGAACCGTGAATTATATCAAAACAAATCTAGTTCTACAGAGATGACAGAACACCCAATGAAGATGTTATTCAAACAAAATAGTATATTTACATGTGGAATGGGTTACAGAAGACACGAATTTTATTTAAAAAGATATTTTAACTTGGAATCAGTAAAGGGAAAATCAGAATTTCGAGAAAGAATTAGGATGATTATGATGACAATTTTCTGAGGAGAACTAAAGAATCTTATTTAGTTCCTCCATAACGCTTTTTCATCAGATCGAAGGAATAGTGGCGTTCCGTGCGGCAAACTTTTTATATTGAATATGAAATACATTTATAAATCACAAATTTTAGAAATGGAATTACTATTAACAGTCTATTTGTCAATCAATTCAACTGATTTGCGGAATGATCATCGTCTTTTTCGAGACATAATGCTTATTATGGAAACCTAAAATGATATTTATTCACAGGGGAAAAGAACTTTATTTTCAAACAGAGAGTTTGAATTTTATTATTAGATGTGTGTGTCTTATTAGAAAAACCAATGAATGAAATATCTTTCATGAAATACAGTTGGATACATATTTGATACAATAATGATGACAAGATTCAAATTCTGTCTAAATCTAGGACTATTTTACTGTGTTTTATATATGATTTTTAGATAATTGATATAATTTTGATTGCATTCTAATTTTTGTGGTATTGTAGCAATGAAAAAACTACATAAAAGGGCGAAAGTTCATTTAACGTATTTCGATAAGAAAAGAAGCTATTTTTCACTTAAATTGAGACACCATCCGTAGCTGCAAAACTATAGCTCTCCGAAAAAAAATATATTGATAGAACGGAGAGCTACAGTGCCAACATTGAAAAATCTGTATATTTATTGCGCTCAAATAAGTGTGCTCGGTTCTGAATTAATTCTTCTAAATTCTTAACTAAGTTGCAAAAAAGCTAGATTTCAACAAAATCCTTAATCAAATCAATTACTTTCGTAGTTTACATCTGTACGAAGCGCGTTGGACCGAATTATCTTGCAAACCAAAATGGCAGAAAAAAAATCAATGATATCAGTTTCAGCGCTAGAAGGGCTATTTAAAACAATTATAAGAAATGTTTTGTTGTGGAAACAATGAAAGAATGTGTTAGGAACTCACGGTTAGTCATATTTTGAGATGGCAGTTTTAAAAACATGGAGAAAAAAAATCGAAAAACCGTGCACTTTTTGTGCGCAATAAAAATACAGTTTTTTTAATGGGTGGCACTGTAGCTCTCCGGTCTATCAATATAACTTTTTTCGGGGAGCTACAGTTCTGCAGCTACACAATCCGTTGCCTGTGTGAATTACTGCGACAGTTCAGATCAGTGTATTAGGATATAATCTTCTTTGATAAGCAGGCGTAAGCTGTTCTCAAGAGAAGTAATATGTCTAAGAAGAATTTGATAAAAAGACACTGCATCTGTCGACAACGCAATGTTATCACTCGATTAGTTGTTAACACTACTGATAATCGGAAGACAGTTTCTGCATTTTATATTTCTTAAGAAAATGTAACATATAACCAAGAAGGGCGTTATCATTGAGAGTTTCTAGTATCAGTTATCAGAATGTAAACTAACCATGTGATTTCATTATC
This sequence comes from Saccostrea cuccullata, assembly GCF_032062105.1. Lineage (NCBI taxonomy): Eukaryota > Metazoa > Mollusca > Bivalvia > Ostreida > Ostreidae > Saccostrea > Saccostrea cuccullata. The sequence goes on from NW_026930166.1 coordinate 7,492, forward strand.
AAAGGTAAACAGTCTGTGCATACAATGCGTGACAGATCTTGACAATTCTTTGCTCGATGAATAATATTCATGTATCATCATGCTTATTCAATTTTTGAATGAAAGAATATAGTATTGTTGTGTTTACAGATTACATGAATGTTATCGGTGTATTAGTTAGGTTAGTGATTGGCATGATAACAAATATGTACCCCCATGACGTCTTAGCTGTTGATCAACTATTTGAAGAGTAAAATTGAAACAGTTTAAGAAATCGTGCTAAAAATATATCAATGGGATTTTAAATGCACATATATTGCACATCCTATGTGATTCTAACATAAAATATTTAAAAATCAGATATGCTAATTTATATTGTCTTTATACCTTATAATGAAGACAGGAAGTGATTTTGAAATCGCTATCAACTTTGTTTGTATATGTCGTTCTTATCAACAAAGTTGCACATACGTTTTGTGCATATTGAGAGCATGTTTTCTTTCGCACTTGAAAAGTGCTGTCAGATTCTTGTAGGAAACATGAATTGAAAAAAATCCTTTGAGTGCATATACGAAAAAAAAGTCATGAGTAAGTGTGGACAGATTATATATGTGAGAGGAGAGTATGATTCTAGCAGCAATTTCAATAGATCAGAGATGTCATTACATTACACATGATTATTTTTAAAAATAAAAATAAATAATTCCGTAGTTTTGAACATTTTTACTATTCTGTAAGGCATATTTTGAAGACAAAAAACGATATCGTCGTAGTGGAGTTTTCTTTTTAGCCGGAAATGCGTTGTCTCTATGGAATGGACGATAATATCAAACGTTTTAACCGTGATTTTTCTGATTTATTTATTTTACATTATAGAAACAAAGTGGGAATTTCCTAAGAAATGCTCAGACTGCTGCCATAATTTCCCCAAAGATCCGATTTTCACTTCATAAATAATAGCAAAAATTACAATTTTAAATTAACAATCTTAACCATCAACCATTATCTCTGCTGAACTTATACAAATTGATTAGTATAATATCATATACTACTAGTATATTGATTTAAATAGTTACATCTTTCAAACACAGATTATTTTGCTATCGTACTTTGTCAACATACAATTTGATTATATTATACTCTATTGATTTAAATACCTGTTACACCTTTCAAACACATATTATTTTTGCTATCCAATCTAGGGAGCCCCTGGCACCCCTAGTGAGGGTTATAATAGGGGGACATCTGCGGATGTAATTTCCCCAAAGTTATTTTGCTATCATGTTTTCATTGAATAAAGTGTTATGAAAAAAAAAATCTCTGCTGAACTAAGGTCATTTTCATAAGAACTGAATGTATCTCCAAGTTTAGATCAAAATGTTGTCATTTCATCCTTATCTTCACCCTCCAGAAATTCTAAGTAGGATTTTGATTCGAGTCCATGAATGAGAATGGTAATTTCTTCATGGCTCCTTTCTCTAAAGCAACTAAAAACGATGAACATTGCTTCTCTATCAGTTGAAGTAATTCAATATTAGAAAATTGAATTACTGAGAAATTTGAAAAAGTACACAAATAACCATCAATGTTAAGAAAAACAATATTATTTGATATGGTCACCCATTTCATGAATTCTAGATTTTCACAGGTGCATCTTAATGTGTTGCTCTTTAAATTCAAATAGAAAAGATTTTCCAGTGATATCACATCTAACATGTCTCTTGTGTCCTTGTCCATCTGGTTATTGGATAAGTCAAGGTGAGTCAAACGAGTCATATGACTGATAGGTATTGTATACTCTCTCAGAGAATTATAACTCAATTTCTAGTTGTTTCAAATTTCTAAATATTTTGGTAGGAAGTCGTACGATTCTGTTTCGGGTAAGGTCTAACGAGTTCACGTTACGGAGATTTTGAAATATTTCACCGTTAATGTCATTTTCTCAATTTTCTCCAAGAGCATTATATGAAAGATCAAGGTAAGAAAGGTTTCTGAAATCTTCGAAAAATCTTGGTGAGATATAGCTACAAAAATTGTTGGAAAGATCCACATAAACCACACTTTGTATGCCTGTAATTGGACCATTCATTTGATATATAATATTGTTTTGCAAGTATACATTGTTCAGACAATAATTGACAAGCAATGCTGACAAAATTAAAACAAAGACGATATGGATGAATGAAAATTTATTGATACAAAACGATCTTTGGATACACAATACCCATAAAATTTCCTTTATATATATATATTTTTACAAGTTTTGTAAGATAAGAAAAGATAATTGAAATTAAGAACATCAAGCAAATGCAGTGTCATATGATATTCATCACATAATGGGGTAACTAAGGCTGTTGGCAATACCACATTGGTTATTTTTATTCTTCGTTATCAATATGTATCCTTTATTTCCCCATGATGTACCCCAGCTGAAAATATATAAATTTCATAATAACAATTCAAAAGCGTATATTATAATAATTTAATATGCAAATATTTCAATAAAAGGATAAGATTTTGGATAGTACAGTGTATTACAAAAACCCCGATATTGTCCTTGTACCTATTTTTAGCAATCCACTATTTTTTACCATCCATAAGACCGTACCCGACTATTACAAGGGGATGATCAACTTTGGATTTACAGTTGGGCTCGTCATATAACCCGCCTTTGTACAATTGAAAGGATCTTTGGGGAGCATGTAATTAAGGTCAGATGAGACGTTCCTCAAAATCTGTTTTGTATATCTTCGTATTGTATGAAAACTATTCAAAATTTTAATTATATTCTGATTTCTAAACCAGTTTCTAAACATTTTTAAAAATCCAAACACTTAAACAGTTGAAATTGGAAAATTATTTTTCTTCCCCAAAGGATTATATAAGAAAAACTACCCCTGGTATCTTGCAGAAATGCCTGGTAAGGTACCTCAATTGTTTGTGAGTAAACATGTTTAAGTAGCAATACTTCATTGACAAACTCTTAGAAAAATTTATCTATTATTAAGGAACGTCTCGTCTGTCCTTAAAGCGGCCGAAATAGGGCCCACGTTAGATACGACATCCATTAAACTTTGTTCAGATTTTGGAAGGTCTTTATAACCCTTAACTGTGGCTACGACTGCACTTTTGTTGAACTTACAAGTTTTTTTCCTTTGGAAAAAGGGGAAAAAAATCAGGGTCAATGTGGCTCATGCTGGGCTTTCTTCACAAAGGGGTCACTCGAGGGTCAACATTTTAAATCCACCAATAAACTGGTTTCCCTTTCCGAGCAAAACTTGGTGGACTGTTTCAAACCGGAAGGTAGGTTTAACTGTAGTGTTGGAAGGATAAGGATATATTATATGTATATCTCAATTAACCAAGTCAAGTCAATATGTTGTTCCTTAATAAATATTTGTACTGTACACCTAAATATAAGACTATAACTGAATGCAGCTTCATACTTTAAAGTTTTAGTTATATGTTATTGTACAATGTATATAATA